>NC_091537.1:51833106-52136136 GCF_042242935.1 Bactrocera oleae | reverse complement strand
GAATTAAATATCCTTGTCAAAGGCAAGTAAATATATTTGGCACTATTTTTTAGGAAGCATGAGGGCCATAACTAAAAGATGGTTTTAACTTATTTAAATTAAAAAGGACGTCTTCTTCAGAAATAATTGGAGCGTTAATTAAAGTATTCGAACACAGTACTTGCTGATAAGAAAAAGTTTTGGAAGAATTATTACAGTAGTTTGACTTGAAAAATTCTGCAAACATATTGGATATAATATCATTGCCACTTGAAATGATAGATTTGTATTTCATTGCGGACGGAAATTTGGAAATCCTGCGTTTGGAGTTGACGAAATCATAAAACGATTTTGGATTACTTACAATATTTTTTTTTACTTCATTTAAGTAATTATTATAACATTTTTTGTTTAGGTCAAAATATTGTCGACGCAATAGAGAATATTTAAAATGTTTTTTTAAAATGTTTAAAGGCTCGAGTTTTTCTGTTTTTCAATTTATATAACTCTTTCGAAAACCACGGACTTATACTTTTGCTTTTATTAACAATTACTATTGGAACATACTTTTCAAATAATTTCATAATAATGTTATTAAAATGAGAGACACTCAATTCAATGTCACCATTATAATTAGGCCATGTTATTGTAGAAAGTTCTTATTTAACTTTTTGAAATTAGCTTTTGCAAAGTTAAACCGAGTACAGAAGCTAGAAGTTTGGTGATTATTATCCCGTACATTGCCTGAGATTTCGACAGATATTTCCAAAGCATATGAGTCCTCTGGTAGAACAAGAGGATTACTCTGAATACTAAATCTAAGCATTTACCAAATTTATTCAGAATCAAATTAATTTGGTTCAGACCCAACTCGGACATTTTTTCGAAAAACTCATTAAAACATGACCGATTGCAAATCGGCACGATATAGTTATCGAAAGGTTTCCACGAAGCACACGGTAAATTGAAATCACCTAATTCAATTATTGAATCTGCATTATTTGCCATCGAGGTAGCACTATTTATTAAAGAAGCATGCTGCATGTATACAGATAAGTCCGAATGGGGTGGTATATAAGATAGGGTTAAATAAATAAAGCAACTAATAAGGTATACTCTAATACATTTAAATTCAAATCAGTCGGTCCCTGGAACAAGAATATTTTCAGATGGGATGGAGGAATGCACGGCAAATAGAACACCTCCACCGATTCTGTTCAGTCGATCACATCTAAAAATTTGAAATTCGCTGTTTAAAATCTCATTATCAAAAATGTGAGGTTTTAACCAAGTTTCTGTAAATCCAATTATATGGAAATTAAAATTTAGGTAAGTTTAGGTTTAAATTCGCGTACAAATGGTGGCCAGAATGAACTATCTAAGATCTTTTTGAATGTTTCAAGAGATACGTCTATTTTAAACGATGATATACTTCTATCATAATTGAAGTTAAATTTACGTATATTGATATCATCGATTTTTAAACGTGACGAAATGTAAGATTTAATGTCCTCCACCAAGGTATCTTTGGCAAGTTTCGAAATAAATATAGACTTTTTAGGTGGAATAACTATCAAATTATTAACTGATGCTACTAAGTTAATAGGGGGAGCCTCTGGAATTGTGAGACACTTATTACTATTAGATAGAGCTTTTGGGGAATTGAGCTATTTGGAAGTTGACGGCTTATCACCTTGAGGGCAAGGAGAAGAGAGATTTCTTAGGTCATTGGGAGGAGACGTTCTTTTCTGAACAGAAGAACTAAGTGTTACTTCATCGGAAGGACGTTTACGCTTAGGAGCAGGTTTAGAGGATTCGTGAGAATCATTCAGGCACTTAAAAGATTTGAACAATTTTTCATAGTGCCTAAATTTTTCAGTGAGGGTTACAAGATCACGATCGATTTCGTTAAAGCCATTGCGTGTCTCCCTATAAACTTTAAATAGATCGATTTCAATAGATCTACAATTTAAACAGGACCAACGCAATCCCTTACAGTCGAGAATAGAATCTAAGATTCTACCAGTCAGTCCAGCACATTTAATATGGGTAGGCCCATCACAAAGCCAGCATGAAACGTAGCGATCTGACTCGCCTTTAATGTTACAATTGGGGAAGTTACAAGACATAATAAACCACAAGAATGAAGATCAAATAAAAGAGTAAGTAGAACAAAATTTAATAGATAAATAATAAATTAGTGTGTTAATAAAATATTAATAATAATAAATTCAATTAATAACAATTTTTTTTTATCAAAGTTTAAAACCAAGACAATTTGAAGAAGCAATATAGCGAGCAGTTTTAGAAGCACTGTAACAAATAAAAAGCTAAACGCAACACAGCTGTGAATAAAGAAGTAAATAAGATAAACAAAGAGAGAAAATAGAATAAAATAAAACAAAATCAAACAAAAGGCTGACTCGGCACCAAAAATTGGAAAGTTTAAACTTTTTAATACCGCACAAAACAGAACATTTAATACTTATCATGAAACTGAGAGTTTAATCACTAAAAATTTGTATTAACACGGTAATAAAAATCAATTAAACTTCAAGAATTTTTTAAAATAAAAACACAAATGTACACAGCTAAAAAATCACAGCTTAAGAGCTTGAAGTGTTGCCAACGGAATATGAATGTATTATATAATATTATGCTTTAATATGTTTTGCGCAATCCTGCTTGTTTTTGTTGGGCAAAGAACAAGGGGTGTTGCGTATATGTGCCAATTTATGTATATATGTATGAATGTCTAGCAAGGTATAAGGGGTATTGCTGGAAATAGGTGCAAGTAAATACTTGAATTATTTTGTTGTAGAGATATGTATTTTTGTGTGTTTGAACACAACGGTAAGCAATTAGGCAATCAAGAGTTCGTTATCTTATATCTTATATAAAAATAGTCGGGTTTTCCTTCATGACGCTATAACTCCAGAACGCACGAACCGATTTCCATGGTTTTGTATTCGTTGGAAAGGTCTCGGGCTCCGTGAGGTTTATAGCAGAGAAAATTCAGGAAATATTTCAACAGAAAAGCGGGAAAATCTTTTTTCACATACAGCGCCATCTCTGATACATAGCATGTACTACAAACCAATATTTTAAGTAGATGGCGCCGGTGCGTGATACATTGTTTGACAGCTACTCATTGTTCTCTGCTCAGTTAATTTCATGTGACAAACCGGTATTGTGTTCACTGTTAAATTGTGAAAAATAAGTTATTCGTTCTCTAACATTTCAATTGGAAACCATCAAATCAATCACGTGTATTGTGCAAATTTTTATTCAATTTCAACAACAGGCATTTGTCTTTAAGGTGGTAAGTTGAACTGTATAAATTATGTGGAGCGTGCATTTGAGGTTAAATTCACCACTCTGTCCATAGTCCAAAATGCCTAGAGGACGACGTGCCAACATCGGCCGCCGCACAAGCATGCAAGCCAGCAACAAGTGTATTCACAGAACTTAAGCAAAGAAAGACAAAATATTATATAATAAGTGAAAATGCCCGATTAAGACAACGCGTGAGCACACGAAGATCATTGGCATCATACAATCGCTTGGTATTCCAATCTGATCCCACTGTGAACTACAGTGATGATGCAAACTTAGATATTGGACCAATGATGACTATATGCCGATATTGCAATGCGTTAAAGTTCAAAAGAGAAACGGCTGGATTATGCTACGCAAGTGAAAAAGTCAAACTGGATCCATTACTTACACCACCACAGCCACTGAAACCATTGTTCGATGGAAGTGATCCCGATTCCAGCCATTTTCTTCAACACATCCTTGAATACAATAACTGCTTTCGCATGACTTCCTTTGGAACTAATATCATTCGAGAAGACACACATAACCAATCACTCACACCAACACAATGAATTGCAACACATAACAACTACATATACACCACACACTACACCATCACATCAAAAAGAGAGGAAAGGACCAAGAGCATTACGCTGTGGCAGCAACGGTGGCAAACCTCATCCAAAGGACGGTGGACTCACAGACTGATACCAGACATCAGACCGTGGAGAGATAGACAGCATGGGGACCTGGATTTCCACCTGACCCAAATGCTAAGTGGACGTGGGTGCTTTAGAAGCTACCTTTACAAATTTCGTCATGACTACAGTCCGTACTGTCCGACGTGTACAGAGTGTATTGAAGACTCTGAACATGTTTTTTTACCATTGCCCTCGGTTCTCAAGTATAAGAGAAAATCTGAAAACCACACTTGGCGGTAGTTTCTCGGTGGAAAATTTGACAGCACTTATGTGTGAGTCCTCTATTAAATGGAAAGCAGTCAGCGAAGCGTCAGCTTTGATAATGAAAAGATTGAGACACTTACAACAGATTAGGAGTTAGTAAATGTCTTCTTCTCTTCCATGAAGTAATACTTTGTCCAGTGGTTCCGTGGGAGAGATTTGGGTTGAAAGTAGGTTAGGTTTAGCGGATTAAAGTTTCGCACTTCGGCTTTCAATGCTTCCCCCTACTATAAAAAACAAAAAACAAAACAAAAAAAAAACACCATCACACGATCATAAGTTACACCGTATTCTTCAACAAATGATTGTTTGCAATTACAGATACAAGGACAAATATAATATATCATTTGCATGGTTCAATGGTGCCAACACCAGATGAACCGCATGAATTTCTGCAAATATATTTCATTTCGTCGATGGTGGATCAGCTGAATGAGCGGTGCAATATACAGGGAACACAACAGTTAAAGAGACGAATTATTGAACAGTTGCAAGCATTTTTTCACGCTAATAATGCTGTGGTTAATATGTTCAAAACAGCATTGGAACGAATGCCATCGGATACGCACAAATTTGTCATAAGAGCGGATTGTACCCCAACAGGTAAACATGTGCGAAGATTCAATGCACCCACCGTTAATGATGTTGCTGCAATTATTGTTGGCAGGCAATTTCAGGCAGACGTTGCCAGTAATTCTCCGGGGACGGCTGCAGATGAATTGAATGCTTGCCTGAAGGCATCACCTTTATGGACCACTAATATGAGAGTTCAACTTCAAAATGATCAAATTGCTGCACAATTTTCCAAACAATTGTTAGCTGTTGGAAATGGAAAAGTCCCAGTTGATGCGACATCTGGATTAATTACTCTTACCAACGACTTTTGCCGATTTGTAGACTCTCAATTAGCTATTTTTGAAAATGTTTTCCCAACCATTAGTGCGAATTATCAGAATTATGCTTGGTTAAGTCAACGAGCAATTCTTGCCGCAAAGAATAATGATGTACAGGCACTGAGTTTCACCATTCAATCAAAAATTGCTGGCGATTTGGTGACATACAATTTCATTGATTCCATAACAAATCCCGATGATGTAGTAAATTATCCAACGGAGTTTTTGAATTCTCTGGAGTTACCAGGATTTCCACCACCTTACTTGCAACTCAAAGTTGGTACAGTTATTATGATATTGCGTAATTTGAATCCAACGCGACTTTGCAACGGCACTCGATTTTCGGAAAAAAGACTTATGCCGAATTTGATTGAGGCAACCATTATTAACGGAAAGTACGCAGGTGAAAATGTATATATTCCTCGGATACCAACGATTCCGACTGATCTTCCGTTTGACTTCAAACGATTGCAATTTCCCGTTCGCCTTGCGTTCGCAATGACAATTAACAAGTCGCATGGCCAATCGCTTAGTGTTTGCGGGATAAATTTAGAAAATCATTGTTTTTCACATGGGCAAGTATACGTTGCGTGTTCACGAGTTGGGAAACCATCCGCTTTGTTTGTGTTAACGTCAGACCAAAAAACAAAAAATGTGGTTTTCCAAAGAGCACTTCAATGAAACGGATAATTTGTGGACACGTATAACGCTTCGATTCAGTATTTACTTTGGATCCACTTTCATTTACTTAGAGAAGTTCAACTAAATAACACTTCATTTTTGTAATCGAAATGAATTCATTACTGTTGTGAAATGAAATAAAATTTTTCCTTTCCATATATAAAACAAAAAAAAAATGTTCTTAATCTTTTAATCACCAAACGAAATATTACATAAAACGAAGCCATCTGGTGGCGAAACGGAGTTCGCCAGGTTTGCTAGTATATTTATATATTATATATATTATATATAAGGTTGGAAGGTATCTCCCTTCCGCTTTTTTGCTCTTCATTCAATGCTTTATAAAAAGTGTTACAGTGATCGGATTTAGTTAAAATATGCGCCGTTTTGTTCGATGATCTGTTTCCATCTAAACGGCAACTTCATAATACCTTCCTCGTAGAAGCCCCCCCTCCTTATTTGCGAAGAATTCGGACAGCCACTTTTCACAAGCCTCGTTTGAGTTCAACTTCACACCACCAAGGGCATACGCCATGGACAGGAATAGGTGGTAATCACTTGGCGCTACGTCCGGGCTATATGGTGGATGCGATAAAACCTCCCATCCGAGCTCCCGTAGCTTCTGACGAGTCATCAACGAAGTGTGTGGTCTGGCGTTGTCCTGGTGGAACACTACACCCTTCCTGTTGGCCAATTCTGGACGCTTCTGGTCGATCGCCTGCTTCAAGCGGTCCAGTTGTTCGCAGTAGATGGTAGAATTAAGCGTCTGGCCATATGGGAGCAGCTCATAGTGGATGATTCCCTTCCAATCCCACCAAACACACAGCAAAACCTTCCTGGCCGTCAATCCCGGCTTGGCCACTGTTTGGGACGATTCACCGGCCTTCGACCACGACCGTTTTCGCTTGATATTGTCGTATGTGATCCATTTTTCGTCGCCAGTCACCATCCGCTTCAAGAATGGGACGAGTTCGTTCCGTTTCAGCAGCATATCGCAGGCGTTGGTCACAGGTCTTCCGCCGGCTGGCTTATCCATGGTGTCGTTTTCACCGGCTCTGAATCGTCGAAACCATTCCTCCGCGATTCGAAGTGATAGAGTACCATCCCCCAAAACACCATTAATCTCACGGAACGTTTCTCTAGCGGATTTGCCTTTAACGAAGGAAAACTTTAAAATAGCGCGAATTTCGGCGTTAGTGAACTCCATGTTTACACGTCTATAACTGTTGAACGCAATATCCAAACTAATCGTGCATAGCGTTGTTTTGTAGGTTATGTCAAGACCTTTCAAATTATGTATAGTGTTGCTAGATACGAGCTCTGTAGCGCTTTGTACATAGCCGCGAAATTCAAAAGACAAAAAAGCGGAAGGGAGATACCTTCCAACCTTATATTTTACCAAACTGTTTTATCTTTAAGCGGTATTTCGGTTTTTACCGGAAAATAAACCGAAATATTGAAACAGTTTGGTAACTGTTTTTTTTTTGTTATTGCTTTTATTAAGCCGGGTGACTGTCTGTTCGTCCGTCCGTCCGTCCGTGCAAGCTCTAACTTGAGTAAAAATTAAGATATCTTTATGCAACTTGGTAGACATGTTTCTTGGTACCGTGAAATGGTTGGTATTGCAGACGGGAGTAATCGGATCACTACCACGCCCACAAAACGCCATGAATCGAAAACAAATAAATTGCCATAACTAAGCTCCACGATAAGTCACAATACTGTTATTTGGTACACAGGATTATATTGGAGAGGGGGCATATGCAATTTAAATTTCCCCTAATAGGTGTAATATGCATATCTCCTAAACCGCTTTAGCCATAATATAAACATTTACTGAGAACAAATGCTTTTAGCTCTATCCATGGTATGAAAATGGATGAAATCGAGTGGCAGCCACGCCCAATCCCCATATAACGGTACTGTTAAGAACTACTAAAACCGCGACAAATCAAGCACTAAACACGCCAGAGACATTTAATTTTATCTCTGGGATGGCATGCGATGATTTTATAGGAACCGCGTTCAAAATTAGACAGAGGGTGTGGCACCGCCCACTTTAAGGTGAAACCCCATATCCTGTGATCTGCTTAACCGACTTCAATCAAATTCGGTACATTATATTCCTCTTATATTTTTAAGTTATAGTTCGAAATCGGATACCTATTTCCCATATAACATTTTGCGTGAATAATGCGTTTAAAGTATGCCACCTTGTGACCAAAAATCGTCTAAATCAAACCAAGACTGTTCAAGCCCCTAGGTACTGAATATGGGGACCCCAATACCTATAGTTGACTTTTTACCGAAAATAGCGGTCAATGTGTCAGATATATAATTGCAATTCATATAATAAAATAAATGAAATTCTCGATAATAGTATGATTTTGTGTCAAAACCTCATGTACCTAATATTATATAAAGATTTTTGAACTTCCGCGTGACTTTATACTGCATATATCGGTCAATATTTGAGTTATCTCAATGAAAATAAGAGAGCGTGTTTTACTCATAACAAGGTATCTTTGTACGTAAGATGGATCAAATCGGGTGGAAATTCGTCAGGATTTTCGAACATTCGTCTGACTTTACTGCATTTGATTTGTGGTATTGGCAGAAATTGATAAAATCTTACCAGTTTTAGGCCGAATATGTCGGCCACAGACTTTTAAAATCCTCCCACTATTGAAGTTAACATTGCGGAGAAAAAATAGTTTTGACACTAAATAAATCCATGATCAATAACATAAGTTAATAAGATACCAAATAATAATCGAATAATGAATGTTGAATTCTTTCGCAACATTTTGATACTTTCGCTACATGTTGAAACAGAGTATAGTTTTGTTCACCTAACCGTTGTTTGCATCACCTAATTCTGATCGAGATAGATATTGATTTCTTTGGTATTTGGTGATAATATTGGGTGATAATCAGTTTTTCAGCCATCATGTTGAACTTATAACAAAATATACCAGACAACAATGTAAAAAATTTTCTTAGAATGCTGGACTTTGTATAGAGCAAAAATAACTTTCTAGAAAAAATCGTAGTTTCAGTTACACTAGATTTCTTGACCAGCAAAGTGCTGTATTCAAACTAATTTCAGTGTATTAGTTATATAGTGTTTAAACTTTTGTTATATACAGTGGCGAGCAAACACGTATACATATGTATACCAGCACACCATAGTACCTATACACCGAACAGGGAAGGAGTCATAGCAAGGACTCAATCACAGGGAAAGAGAGCAGCACCTAGTATCCAACTTTTTACACCCGGGCGGAGTTATATAAAATTATATATAAGTATTTTAATATTAAGCCATTTATTATATATTTATTAAAGTAGAAAATCTGTATTACTAAATCTTCTTTAGAATAGAAGACGTATGAGAGTTCTTCGTGCAAACTCTTTATATAGCGATACTGAGTAGTTACAAGATACTGTAAATAACATAGATTAGATTCCGATGTACGTCTGTCCGAGCAAAAAATACTCCAGATCATAGATCTCGTCGAGAAAATATCGAGGTACGTTATGATGAGTAAAGTAGGAACACTAGGGATCATAGAGAACTTTGCGCAAAAAATTTTGAGTATAATAATTTAGAGTGCATTAGTGATCAAATGCAAAGAGAACATACAAAAAGAAATCCTGAAATAAGGAGAGAGGAGCGTGATAGAGAAACACAACGTCGACGGCTTATTAAGAGGGGTATGAGGGAAGAAATTTTAAATCAGAGACGTCTTAGACAAAGTCAAGTTCGCCTTGGTAGAGATAACCCGATCAATAGGCAAATTAAACAACCAAAGGCAGTCCCAACGAATCCGATTAACGGGAGAAAATAATGTTATAGAAACTGATTATAGTGGCAATTTAACAGATTTCAAAAACATTTATGTCCAAAATATAAATAAGGGCCCTACTGAAATTTGTATTTGCTGCGGCGGATTATGGTTTTAACACCAAGTTCGCAAATTAAATTTCGAAACTATTGCGCAAGGTCACCGAAATGCTGCATCCGCCGTCATTTTAATGCAAAAATTTCCTTCAGAAGATGGAAATTACAATTTTTGTGCTACTTGCAAAAATGTGATTGTTAAAAAGAACGTTCCAAAAATATGTTTATCTAACGGTCTAGACTTTCCTGAAATACCGGATTGTTTTAAAGATTTAATTCCAATTGAAGAACCATCTCAGAATGTTTTTATCATTAATAACCAAGAAGAAGTTCCGTTTTGCATCTGCAGAGGATTCCCGATTGGTTCAATCTTTTCATGCGGAACAAACTTCTCATGATAATCCCTCAGTTAGTACTATTCCCAAGGGTCTTTTACCTTCATTCTATAGAAAACTTAGACTATAACCGTTGTGTTATAGCGCCAGGTGAACATAATTTAAAATAATAATTCAGAAGAGTTGTCATTTGGAACGATATACGTTGGACAGAAACGTACATGTTCTGAAATCTATATCAAAATAATTCGTTTTGAAATTCGCCGTTTTGACAGAAGAGCGTGTACCATTCCAAAATTGTTTTATGATTACAAAAAATTAGAACTGCTGCAAATTAAGAATAGTACCTCCATTTGCCTTAGAAAGTTTTCAGGTCGCAACCGAGCTACGGCCCAATATCTATTGCACGAAAACTTTATTTAAAACTTGATTTAACATGATGATGGTTACAAGGTTTTTAAAGGCGTTAGATCCTCTCCTTTGCACTTGGGAGCTAAGAAGAAAAATTCGCCAATTTGGGCTCCCAACCTTCTTTATTACCTTATCGGCTGCAGAATCTCAGTAGGTTGAACTTTTGGTTATCCTCTCTAAAACTATTGATTCTCAACAACTCAAGATAGATATCGCTTAATTCGGTCAGCGGTTACTTGTGCTAGATATTTTGACTATCGCTATCGACAAATTCTGAAGCTATTTACAGATAACGCCGGCATTTTTGGAGAGCATATTGTCAAAAATTTCTACTGGAGAATGGAGTTTCAATAGAGAGGTTCCCCGCATGTACATGGCATGCATTGGCTTGATAAAGCTTCCAGGATCAACCCTCAAGATCCTCAGACATTCCCTGATGCCATTAGTTTAATTGACAATTATATTTATACTGGTGGTTCGGTCAGCCAATTAGTAAATTATTGGGCCACATAACCACTGTAGGTCTTGTACTAGGGAAATAAAAGGACAACAGTTTTGTCGTTTTGGTATACTATATCCACCAATGCCTTCAACGCAAATACTGTTACCTCTTACAGAAACAAATGAAAGTCCAGAAAGACACAAGGAAAACTTTTTCAAAATTCAAAAAGTTTTAAATTCAAATATGACTACAGAAGACATTTCTAATTAAAACGGTTTTTACCATTTCCTGTCTGATAGTAGAATAAATATGTCTTTTGATGACTATTTGTTAGCCCTTAGATCAAGTTTAACAAAACCCAAAATTTTTTTAAAAAGAAAATCACAGGATCGTTTTTTATCCTCTGATTTTGGAACTCCATAGAGAAAATATGGCTATCTAATATATACTAGATGCATATGCTTGCTGTTCATATATAATTAATTATATTAAAAAGTCTAACAGGGGAGTTTCTAGGCTCTTAAATGAAGCTATATCAGAGGTAAATGCTGAAAATTATACTGTTAAGCAAAAACTTAAACATATAAGTCACAAATTTATATCAGGCACAGAAATATCTGCACAAGAAGCAGTATATTGCTGCATTGGGCTCCATCTTTCGGAAGCAAGTAATGCAGAAATATTTATAAACACTTCTCGACCTGATGAACGTGTTAGAATGGTCAAACCTAGAGCGGAACTTCAGAACCTTCCTTCAGGTTCGACTGAAATATTCGTAGCCGGTATTTTGGACCGTTATGTTCACAGATTCGATCAGTTAGAAATTCTTTGTTTACCTGATTTTGCATCTAGGTATATATATTTGAAATCTAGTAGAGGAGCACAAGACAGTGATCATGAAGAAGAAGAGAGGGAAGACGATAATTTACCAGAAAGCGGGTTTGTCATGCCTCTTTAAGACGGTAGCGGTTTTGTTTAAAAACGTACCAAACCTTGTATTATTGAATATAAAAGGTTTAACCCAGATTTGACCAGAGTTGAGTATTTCCGCGAAATGGTAATTCTTTACTATCCATGGCGAAATGAACAGCAAGATCGCATTGAAAGCAATAATAAGCAAACTTGCAAAGAGAACTTGAAAATGTTCTAGAAAGTATTTATAATGAAATAGACTTAGAGGAAGTTGCTCAAAATGAACTACCTATTGTGGAAAATGAGTTCAGAGTGTTGGCAATCCAGAAATAAACCCAAATATAAATTTTATGGACTTGCATGGTGAAGATTCAACAGATAATGGCACTGGATCTGATTGCAATATTAGACTGATTAAACTACCTCCTTTAATTCCAGTTGAGGAATTATTTTCTTTAGTTCAAAGTGTAAATACTAAGCAAAGAACTTATTTGACGCACCAGCTAAAAACAAATCGCCCATTTTATGAGTTCATTGGCGGCGGTGCAGGTGTAAAAAAGAGTAATATGTGGAATGGCCCCTCATTCAATATTCTCTTTAGCTGTTACTCAGTTGAACAGAGAGTTAAGGCCACTTAGCAATGACACAGTTAATTCATTGTATTCCAGACCTATCGATTTAAAATTAATCATAATTGATAAGATATCGACGGTAGGTGCTCGTTTGTTGATGCGAGATTGAAACAAATTTTCAAAACAGACAGCCTCTTCGGTGGTATACCATATATATATACTCATAAATTCATTCGCGGCGGTGCAGGAAAGAGTCGTTTGATATCTGCAATATATCAAGCTCTTAAAATTTTAGAAATCTCAAACGAGTATACTATTTAACTTTGCGAGAGTATAAAATGTTCGGTTACATCCAAACTTAGCCTTTCCTTACTTGTTTTTGTTTAATTTTTGTTTTATGATGCTTTAGTTTCGCGACCATTTTATGTTTTTATTTAGTTTATTACTTTGTTTTCTTTGCGGTTCTTCGCCTGTTTGTGTGGGTTTTTGTTTGTTTTATTACATATACATATGTATGCATAACGGTAGGTTTGTCCTTTTTAAGTTGTTACTTATTTTTGGTAATTTTTAATTCCAGTTGAGGAATTATTTTTTTTAATTAAAAGTCTAAATACTAAGCAATTGGACACATTTGATGCACCAGCTAAAAACAAATCGCCCATTTTATGAGTTCATTGGCAGCGGTGTAGGTGAAGGAAAAAGTTGTTTGATATCTGCAATATACAAGTATCAAGCTCTTAACCATCGCTACTATTCCACATCGAATCCAATCCAAGGATTCTTCTTTGCGCACATACGGGTAAAGCAGCATTCGGAATAGGTGGAATGACCCTTCATTCAATATTCTCTTTACCTGTTAATCAGTTGAATAGAGAGTTGAGGCCACTTAGCAATGATACAGTTAATTCATTGTATTCCAGACCTATCGAATTCAAATTAATCATATTTGATAAGATATCGATGGTAGGTGCTCATATGTTTAGCTCTGTTGATGCGCGATTGAAACATATTTTCAAAAGAGACAGCCCTTTCGGTGGTATACCGATCATAGCGTTTGGTGAATTGAAACAACTCTCACTCTCAATTGGAACTCGAGTAGTTAATTTCTAAGAAGTTCCCGATGATGCCATACTTTTGTTTTGGTCCAATGAAGAGACAAATAATTTCAATGCTCTTAAGCTCAGTCGAATCCCAACTGAAGCTATCCTTTCAACTGCAACAGACTCAAATAAAGGAATTGGTATAAGTGAAAATGAGAATATTTTGGAAAGTGTTAAACTTTTCAAAACTTTTGAAACGCAGGGACTGCCCTATAAATTGACACTAAAAACATCAGCCAAATATATGATTACAGTGAATATAAACACGTGTGATGGCTTGGATAATGAGGCAGCTGGACAACTTATGAACGTTGATTTCCATTGTTCTTTTCCAACCACTGTGTGAATTAAATATTTGGAACCTTTTGCTGGTTTGATAGCACGATCAAAAAAGCCTTATACTCTAGAAAGTTCTTGGACACCAATTGAAAAAGTTTTAAAATCTTTTCAATATAAAAGAAATGAACACATTTCAATTGAAAGACATCAGTTTCCAGTTGTTCTGGTCGAGGGAATAACTATTCATTAAAGTCAGGACGCCACATAGGTATAACAAAATTGTAGTTCATACTCGATCCAGAATACCTAGGGCTTCAATATATGTCGCTTGTAGTCGAGCTACTACTGCAGATGGTCTATTCATCTGATGAATGAATGAATCATTTTCTGAATCGGATCCTGTATTTAGGGAACTGAGGGAATTGAACACAAATAAAGCTCTGACAACATGTTTCAATTTTATGATTTCCCGAACATCAGGACATCCAATTTTATTTAAAATGTTCAGAGTCTTCACGCTCACATTAATATAAAAAGCGACTATTTAATGCTAACTTTAGATATTTTATGTTTTGTATAAACTTGGAGTTATCCTTGCAAAAATTTTGATATATCAGGACTTACTCCAAATAACAAGCTGAGGATAGATAGCACGGAAACAAGCAACAGAAATAAACGGGCCATTATAATATAAATGTACTAATTGTTGGAAATTTTAACATTTGTTTAATGCCCACAGGGACTACAACAGGAAATCTGCTCTAAGAAAAAACTTTAGTCCCCTGCTTGGTGTAGAATATTCAACTACACCTGCCGGTACACAAATTGATTGGGCATTTTCAAACATGGATCCTTCCTAGATGTTAATACAGCTACTTTTGAGACATTACACAGCTTTCATGACAGTATTTGTATCTCCATATCGAAGTAAAGTTTTCAGACTTAGTGCTATAGTTCTTAATTTTTTTGTTAAATATAATCGAATTAGAATGGTATAGCAATTTTGACAGTAGTGTTTAGGACAATTTTAAGAAAAATATGTTTATAATCTAAAAAGAAATTTTAAGATATATGTATAATTTGTTATTATATAAAACATAATTGTATAAATATACGATAAAAATTAATAAATTATTAAATTAATTAATAGAAAAGAAATAAAATTTGGATATACTTGGTTTATAAGAATCTCTATAAAAATTTATGTTGAATATTGTAAATATTATATACAAATTAATATAATAATAAAATTTTTAAAGTTGTTAATATTTATAATTTTTAAGCTAAACATGTATAATAATATCGATATAATAAATAAAAAATGTTATTCATGGTCAAAAAACGATTTCATACTCCTCAATACAGTTGTAATTCATTTTACAAGTATATAAAATCAATTATAAGCGTATCCAGCAAAATACAAGAACGATTTCGCATAATTTGAGTAAATTTAGTTTACAAACTGCTCTAAATATTTTCACTTTAAATGTAAATAACTGAGGCAACAGTTCCTACTTCTAATTATTAAAATATATAAAGAAATCTCAAACGAGTATACCATTTATATATGCGAGAATATAAAATGTTCGGTTACATCCGACGTTAAAGCGTGAGCTTAAGAGCATTGTGTTGTTGGTAGAATTGTAATATATTATATTTTAAATCGACAATAGCTTTGTTGCCACTTTAGTCACTTTTTTCTGTATATTGTGGGTTTGCAGGGTTGTCACTTTTCCCTTCTAGACGCTTGTAGGCAAACGCATGCTCGGCGTTCATGAATGAAAATGTTGTTGTTGTGTGCTTTACCACAAATTTAGGATTTGTCGATTTGGCTGCCATATTGATTTCTGACGCTGCTCATGCTAACTATTTGAGACAATTGTTGCTTTTGTATAACAATGTTTGTATTTTTCCTATTGGATGACATTCCTACATTTGTACGCTTATATGTAGATATGTAGATTTGTGTATGCACGAGTTATGTGTACACTACCACCCCAACCAGACACCACACAAATAAATATTGTAAATTGATCAAAATAAAAGATTAAAGAAAAACAAGTAGAGATAAAGAACAAAAGAAAATAATGCAAATGCATACAAACATGTTTTGGTCCTTATGTTTGACTGTAAGGAAAACCCAGACATTATTTGGCAAACCACACAATCATGTTTGTTTGCATTCAATAGAAAATAAGATTATATTTAACAAATATTGTATTTCCTCCAATAATAAGAAAATAGAAAAATTTAGAAATAGATTAAGAAAATTGTAATCACTTTAGTAGTTATATAAGCAGAAAATAATTTGAAAAAACGAAGAGAATAAAATATAATGTCACAGAAATAACATCGTCGGCATTTTTATTTTCTCCTCCGAAGAACCAAAACTCGCGCACATTTATTTATTGATTAGTGAAATTATCAAAAATTCTATTCGTCCATGTCTACATACCAGAGAATACGAATGAACTCCATATTGATTTACATATGTACATACATAAATTATTAGTTTTGTAACAATTAAAATTCGAAATTTATTAAAAAAGTAAAATATAGTCTTTTTGCATAATCTTTCGTATATTAGCATTCCACATTTGTGCAAAAAAAATCATATTTTATCAATTTTTAATCATAATAATCGTTTATATGACAAAAAAGTACGTGTGACACTCGGAGACTGACGGTTAAAGCTATTGCATATAATTGCAATTGCAATTTATTTTTCATGCAGTATTTTTTTTTTTGATATTAATTCAAGTTTTTTCTTTGATATTAATTCAAGTTCAACAAGTAAGGAAGGGCTAAGTTCGGATGTAACCGAACATTTTATACTCTCGCAAGGTCAAATGGTATACTCGTTTGAGATTTCTTTGTGGATTGACTGATATTTACGGTAGAAGGTCAACTATAGGCACTGGGGTCCACATATTTAGTACTTAGGGGTTTGAACAGTTTTGGTTCGATTTAGACAATTTTTGGCCGCAAGGTGGCATACTTTAATTGCATTATTCACGCAAAGTTTTACCCCGATATAATCATTTTTACCTGATTTGCATAGTGGAATGTGAAAGAATCAGATGGAATTGAAAATGGTGTTACATGGGAAGTAAGCGTGGTTGTAGTCCGATTTCGCCCATTTTCGCACTATGACATAGGAACATGAAAAGAACGTTATGCACCGAATTTGGTTGAAATCGGTTGAGCAGATCTCAAGATATGGGTTTTCACCTAAAAGTGGGCTGTGCCACACCCACTGTCTAATTTTGAACGCGGTTCCTATAAAGTCATCTTATACCATCTCAGAGATAAAATTTAATGTCTCTGGCGTGTTTAGTGCTTGATTTATCGCGCTTTTAGTAGTTTTTAACAGTACCGTTATATGGGGAGTGGGCGGAGTTGCCACCCGATTTCAACTATTTTCACACCGTCAATAGAAGTGCTAAATTTGCTTCCAGTGAATTTTGTTATTATAGCATTAGCGGTTTAGGAGATATGCACATTAAACCTATTAGAGGCGGGACCACGCCCACTTTTTAAAAGAAAATTTTAACTGCAGATGCCCCTCCCTAATGTGATCCTGTGTACCAAATAACAGTCTTGTATCTTATTGCGGAGCTTAGTTATGGCAAGTTATTTGTTTTTGATTAATGGCGTTTTGTGGGCGTGGCAGTGGTCCGATTACGCCCATCTGCAATACCAACCGTCTCACGGTACCATGAAACATGTCTACCAAGTTTCATAAAGATATCTCAATTTTTACTCAAGTTAGAGCTTGCACGGACGGACGGACAGACGGACGGACGGACAGACAGTCACCCGGATTTCAACTCGTCTCTTCATCCTGATCATTTATATATATATAACCCTATATCTAACTCGATTAATTTTAGGTGATACAAACAACCGTTAGGTGAACAAAACTATTATACTCTGTAGCAACAGGTTGCGAGAGTATAAAAACATTGAATGTTACTTGTGTTTTCGAACGCACCTTTGGATTATGTTTGGAAGTGTCTCAAATAAACCCTGGGCCGCAATATTCAATATTTCTTTCAAAAAAATGGCTAAAACCATAAAACAACATGAAGAGTCCAAATAGCCCCAATGCTATGGCTATTTGAGACATCTAAGTAAAAAACTACAATATATAAATTCTCCGTTAACTCTTAGACAAAAGAAAACTAAAAAGGTGGATTCTGAATCGGTTAACTTATTAATAAAAAGTAAAAGCGATTTGTTACTTAAAAAGATAGATGGATAAGATTATTGTATAAAATTGTGCCAAATAGCTCCACTTTATGGTCATTGAATCAAAAAAATTTAACAAAAAGAACGATATTAAGAGTTTGACCTCGAAATTCGCCTGCATTTGTGATAATAATAAAATGTATGTATATAGAGTACTCACTCATTTTCTTTCACTATTTTTCATCACCTCCGTTACTAATAAAGGCACTTTGTTTAGATATATTTAAAACACTGTATATACAAATTTTATGCGTACTCCCGGAACATGCGTTTGCCTACAAGCCTCTTTTCACGACGATGGTAAAAGCTAGAAATCATAAATAGAACAACTTTCTGATGTTCCCTCTATAAGGGAAAAGTGTCAACCTCGCAAACACAGAAAAAATTGACAAATATGGCAACATAGCTTTTTTGTCGATTTAAAATATTTTACAATTCAAAAATATTTTTCCATGGCTCGCAAAATCTGCGTCGATATATAATATAATATATGCATTCTCATACAAGTTATGGTGATATGCGAAATTCTCTTTTTACTGCAAAGCCACTTAATAAGATATTGTTATCATTCAGCGCCGCCACAACAACAAAACGAATGTAGTCATAGCATAAAACCAGAGAACGTAAATGAATAGAGAAGGAGCAAATGTTAACTGAAAACTTTTTGAGTACTAATTTGTAGTTCCAGATGTGGGAACATCGAATAATATAACTTCGAAAAAGAAAAATACACCACACAATATGCGAAATGCTATAAATAGACACAACGAATATTCCTATATGAAAAAACGTTGCGCATACCTATTTAGATTTATGTTTTCAATTTCTATGATATGACAAATTTATAATTATGAAAAGCCTTCTGAATTAAAAATCTGTATTACCGGTAAAAACCCCAGATTTCATAATAAAATAAACATTTAATAGGCAATTTTTCCAACTTATGTATGTGCGTTATGTGAGCAATTGCTTATTAAACAAAGTATAATAATAAAACGGTGGCTAAGCGGCCACATTTCCACTTTTGTGGTGGCTGAGGTCGTAAGCGGGAAGGGGTTAAGCACAATCCGAATACGAACCTACACGTTCGAATCCTAAAACTCATGAAACTGAAATTTTATTTAATTTTTATTTTATTAATTGGAATCTAAGCATATCATAATTCAATTACTTTAATAGCATATTTAACTTCCTGAGATAATTAAAATATTTCAGGAAAATATGTTCATATGTTTGGGTTTATTGCATATTCCTTTATTTATGCGTATTTACACAAATGTGATAATCACACATACATTCATGAGTACACGTACGCTGATGCTTGCTTCTTCTTGCCCCGCACAAGCAATGACTTTTGTCCACACTTTTTGCTTTTTGCGAGTAGAACGATCGCAGGCAAGGAGGGATTGGGGCGCACTGCCCCATAATTATTTCAGATATATATTTTATTTATCGAATTTAGTTTAAAAACGATTATAGGTATGAATATATGTGTATTTATATATATATATATAATATATATTATATAACGAAAATAATTCATAAATGCATCAGTATTTTTCAATACAAAATAAGCAACATAATAATATACTAAGAGTCTTCAGTTAGAACGCCTCTGTGTATAGTGGCAAGCCAACGAAATAACGGCGAGTTCGCGCAGACATTGTGTTGTTGAAAGTAACCAAATGACGATTTTGTCGACAAACATACATACTTATATACATATGAGCTCGCATACATATTGACGCTGAATTTTGCGCATCGTAGCGGAGTTGACAAAATTTGTTTCAATCAACAATTTTACGACAATGTCGATCGACTATGTTGTCTCGTTTGTCCTTTTTGCAGGGCTTTGCTGTTGAAAATTGACTTATGCTCTTTTGAAATATTGCAATTACCAATTGGGCTGCATTTTCATAGCGTCGTATTTGGATGAAATGGGCTAAATCGACAAACTATGAAATAATGATAATAAGTAAACATATAAAAGTACTATATGGACTGTGCTTAGAATATATAGAAGTAGTTAATGATTTCATCTGAATGGCAATTTTATATAAATTTTATAATTTAATGCCATAAATAGTGCATAATATGAAAAAAATTAAAATAATATTTCAAATCGCTAAGAGGTCATGTTGCCAATTCTCTTTTCTGAAGGGAACATCAGACAAATTCTTCAATTTCTGATTTTTAAGCAAATGTTGTGAGAAGCAGCTTGTGGGCAACATACAAATGCAAGGGGGATGGTAGGAATTTCAGTGATTCAAATTGTAAAATTGAAATTTTGCTAATTCTTCAATTTTACTTCAAATTCAATTTTTATTTTCGCGCATTTGCTTTGGAATTCTATATGAAAACCAAATGTGGTTTACCAGGCGCACAGAAAAAATAGCGCGGCGCAGAGTTATGAACGAACGCACTTTGCTTTGAAGTAGCGCACGTTCCTTAGGAATGAATTTGTTGTCGTTGTAATATAAAATACTTAGAAAATATGCCGCGAGTTCGCTTGAATATTATTGGCCGATGATGGTGCGTCTACGTTTTTTTTGTCACTTGCACGAGTGTTAGATTTTTTGCGAAAGACATATTGATGGACATACATATGTACATATGTGTACATATATGCAAATATATTTGGACATGCGAATGAAGGAAGGCAATTTCAAGAATATTCACATATAGACATATAAACATTGAAGCAAGTAAACAAAAATAGCTGTTTGAGTTCACAGATTAGACAAGGTAGCTAGAATATTGTCTGTGGTGCTGCTTGTATAGCACACTTCCTTATTGCAATGAAATGTTTTGCCTAAGTTCAAATCCTATCATATTTTTATATATTATACTATTTTTTATTTTTATAACTCTTTTTTATTAAATGATATTTGAATTCTATTTTAGTATTATTTCCCTCATTATTTATATTTTCTTGTCGGAGGTCAATTACTTTCGTTTTTATTATTTCAATTTTTGTTTATGCGCATACCAATGAACATCTGTGCATATGTATGTATATACATTTTGCTTATAGAGTGGTGTAGTTCGTTGCGTACCCTGATAGGTGTGGTGACATTTTATTTTCGAACTTGCGCGTTTTCGATGTTCCTCCATCGTAATTAACATTTTAGTACTGCTAACATTTGCTCCTTCTCTATTCTTCAACATTCTCTGATAAAACCTGTTTTGGTTGGAGTATTAACAGTGAGTTACGCAGCAGCAACACTGTGGTGTAACATTGAGTCACTAACCGATTTTTACCTCTCCCACTGGCGTCAACCGTAAGGCGGACTTTTGGAAATCAGTTCACTCATTAACAATGAAGCTGAGCTTGATGAGCATGATGAGTAGAATATAAAAAAAGGAACAGGCAGAATAAATTTAGATGGCGAACAGAAGAAGTCGCAAATTAATTAACTTTAACTGGCGCTTAACGTGAAGCAAAGGAAAATTCGACCAACAATCAAGTCAACACTGTACGTGTGTCTGGCGAATTGATGAAGGATTATAAAATTAAGTAAGACGAACGAGGACATTTTTGTAACATTCAATTAAGAATTTTTGTAAGTTGGTCCTTACAATTTGTAAAAGTGAAAAAAACGCTGTAAAACAGAATTTATTTATCAATCAATATTTATTACATACTTGTGGAAATTTAACGTACTCTTAGGATTATTGTGACGGAAATTGCGTAATCCAAAATTATTTTGAACCTCTTATTCAATCTACTTTTTACATTTCTCGTCCTTTCGACGCACTTTTGATTAAAGTTTATCAATAAAAATGCAATCAATTAATGTTTTACTCTGGAAGTTTAACACGCGAGGATTCTTCTGGACTACGTGTTCATAAGATTATTGTAGCAAAATTCGCGTAACCTAAAACTAATTTCGAACCTCTTTTTCAATCAAATTTCATTCACAAAATTCACCAATTAAAAACACACAAATTTTTCTGAAAATTTTATAACCTGAAAAAGGTATGTAGAATTTTCCTTTGGTGGCTTCCATGTGCTTATAAGTATCTCAATTAAAATATTACATGACGTAAAACATTTCGAAATTTCATATATTAATTTTTTTTGTGCGCTTGACATAAGGGTACCAATATTAACATTTTTATATTTTTCAAAAAAGAAATTTTTGATTAAACTACCGCATTTAACTCAGAAATTTTTCTATAACTAAGTTCACATGTGCTTGTAAGTATATGCTTGTACCAAATTTACAAGCTTGTTAAAACTTAATTTTTTGTTTAAAAAGCATTTTGTTTACATATCTCGTACTTATACTGTATGATTGTTACTAGGGAACAGGTATTAGAGATAGTTAGAACAACCAACGAACGAACAACGCAAGAATTGGTTAACAGAATTGAAGAAATTACGTAAGCTCTTGGACGTTTGCAGCCCCCAAATGTAGAACCTTATTTGCCAGTTTCGATTAACCCTGCGATGGCACCAGGTAATTCTAGTTTGGATTTGATTAAATCCTTATCTAAATTTAGTGGTGAAGCTTCCTCTTACCCAGCATGGCACTCTGCAGCCAATTTTGCCATTAGTTATTATAATGAGGGTTCAGAAAAATATTATGAGGCAATAGGCATTCTTAGGAATAAAATAACAGGTACCGCCAATTTGACACTCTCCTCCTTTAACACTGTACTAAATTTCAAAGCAATAATTGCTAGATTATACCAAACATATGCAGATAAACGTGCAATTTATGTCTTAGAAAATGAGATGAGTATTCTAAGGCAGGGTGATCTTTCCATCACGGATTATTACGATACGGTCGATAAACATTTAACACTCATAATTAATTAACAAATTACGCCGAACGAGATAATTGAATCTCTTAATGAACGAGCAAGAGAAAATGCACCTTGCATTTTTATCTCTGGTCTCCGTCGCTCCCTCTGTAATATCCTTTTTTCGTCAAGACCAAAAGACCTTCCTACAGCATTAGCTGTCGCACAAGAGTTGGAAACAAATAACAAACAGTATAACTTCGCACATGCATTTGCCATGGAAAACTCAATAAACCCATCTAGAACTACGCCAATTATGCCGTATCGCAGGCAGTTAGCTGTTTCAAATTCACACCCGATTCTGATGGAAATCGATTGCAATACTTCGATTCATCGATCCCCTACCTCATTTAAACAGGGACCCAAACCAAATGCAAAGTCAGAGAGAGAGTTAATCCAGCCTATGCTAACAATCAACAACAGCAGAAGACAGCTTTTAAACGTCTTCGCGAACCATCTGGATCCTCCCAGAGACCTCAGTTAAAAACACAACGAGTTAATCATATGCTCGAAGCGATGGCTACAGTGTATGATGAGTCCAGTTACGAGCGGCATAACGATCATTTTAGCCTTTCGTAAGCCTTAGTAATTTGAACGACGAGATCAATTTTTTAGATTGAATTCGCTCCTACCATTCATAACAAAAACAACAACAAATGGTCAGGAGCTGCGAATACTAATTGATACCGGAACTTCTAAAAATTACATTAAAAGCCTTCCTTATTATGTTATTTGCCAAAAAATTTAAACTCATTCGATGGTATAATCGGATATGACTTCCTTAAACGCATTGAAGCCAGAATCGACATAGAATCAGGATATCTATTTTATCGAAATGGTAAAATGCAACTTCAGCATCTGTATTGTAATCAAGTTAATTTTGACAACAATTACAGAAGAGTCTGTTCCCTTAAATATCCGTACCCGATTTTGACAAATGATAAATAATAATACAAATGCGTTCGCGAATCCGAACCGAGCTTTACCTTACAACACAAAAGTGGAAAGTACTATTCGCACTCTCACAGAGGAACCCATTTATAGTAAAAGCTATCTCTACCCAATGTCAGCTTCTGAATTTATTAACAATGAAATCGGTGCCCTCTTAAAGGATGGAATAATTCGCAAGTCCTGCTCTCCATACAACTCACCCATTCATGACGTGACAAAGAAAGGTACCGACGAGAATGGAAGAAGTTGCGAACGGTAATTGAATTAAGAAATCTCAACGAGAAAACAATCACTAACACAATCGCTACCCTATACTGACACTACTGTCATACTAGCGAATTTAGGCAAGTCACGCTACTTCACTTCACTTAAGCAAGTCGGGCTTTCATCAAATTAACATGCGCGTAAGAGATAGGCAAAAGACAGCATTCAATGTAAATAAGTACGAATTTTGTCGCATGTCATTCGCCTTAAGAAACGCACCAAGTATAATATCTTTCAACGCGCAGTAGATGATGTTCTGCGAGAAAATATTGGTAAAACATGTCATGTTTATATCGATGACATCATTATTTTTTCTCCCGATGCAGAATCACATTTAGTCCATGTTAATACCATTTTAAAAAAAACTAGAAGCGTCAAGAATGAGGGTGTCGTCTGAAAAATCACAGTTTTTTAAAACGGAACTCGAGTTTTTGGGATTCTTAGTCTCGCAAAATCGGATAGAGACTTGTCCTAGTAAGATTAGGGATATTATTAACTACAAAACACCAGAGACGTTACGCGGTTTGCGCTCTTTCCTCGGCCTTGCAGGCTATTATAGTAGGTTCGTCAAGGATTATGCCGCCATTGTTAAGCCAATTATATTTACGAGGTTCCCCTCGTCACGTCACGTCATGGTCACGTCGGAACAAATACGTCAAAAAAAATTAAAATCACTCTAGATCCAGAAGCTTTGTCTGCATCTGTTAAAATCAAGAAAATCCTTTCATCGGAAGATGTCCTCTTACAATATCCTGACTATAATCAAACATTTGAATTAGCGACCGACGCTTCGTCTAACGCTTTGGCTGCAGTGTTATCCCAAAATAATCGGCCCATAACAATGATTTCGCGTACTCTTTCCGTAACTGAACAAAATTTTGCTACAAATGAACGCGAAATGCTAGCTATAGTTTGGGCTTTAAAAACTCTCTGTCATTATCAATATGGTATTAAAAACATACACATATCATCAACCACTTATATTTTCCATTTCCGAAAATAGTCCTAATACTAAAATGAAGAGATGGCGTGCCTTTGTTGAGGAGTTTTCACCAACCTTCCATTATAAGCCAGGAAGGGAAAACATAGTGGCTGATGCCCTTTCTAGACAATTCATTAATAATCTTAGTGAATTGAGCGAAACAGTACATTGCGAACAATCTCTCAGTTACGTAATTAAGAGAATAAAGTCCCCAGTAAATCAATCCAAAACCCTGCTGATTTTGTCAAAAGGCACAACTGTAAACAAACGTACAAAAATTCTTTTCCAAAAACTTTTTTCCCACACAATTAGTTTCGACACTATAGAAAACTTGTTATTATGTTTAAAAGATGTGATAAAACAAAAATAAAAAAGATGTAATGAAACATTAACAAAAATTCAAAATCCTTTAGTATCGTCTTATTCTGGAGTTAAATTTTTACATACGGAACTACTGGTAATAGATTTAACAAACAAAAACGATCAACTAGAATCGGTTTCCACTGAGCATAACCGCGCTCATCGTTGCTTGCAAGATAATTTCAAGCAAATTTTTAGCGAGTATTACTTTCCCCACATTAAAAAGCTTGGAGAACAAGTATCAGCGTAAACCAATCAATTTAAATATTTCGTCCCGATCTTCATTAGATATTAGGGATGCACTACTCGCAATGCTGTTAATGTTCCAAAATACAAAGTTAATTGTTTCAGATAATGAAAAACCTTTCCAATCCAATTTAATAAAAACCATCCTAAGACATAATTTTTCAATTACGCAATTTTTTGTCCTAACAGTGCATAGTGAAACCAACGGGCAAATCGAAAGGTTTCACTCAACTCTTATGGAGATAGCCCGTTGCATTAAAGAACAGCAACAGCTGAACGAAACTGTAGATCTCCTTCTTTTAGCGACACATAAATACAACAAATTCC
The DNA here is from genome assembly GCF_042242935.1 of Bactrocera oleae. NCBI lineage: Eukaryota > Metazoa > Arthropoda > Insecta > Diptera > Tephritidae > Bactrocera > Bactrocera oleae. The sequence goes on along the minus strand of NC_091537.1, from coordinate 52,110,158 downwards.
AGGCCCATTGATATTTTTTAAAACTGTTCACCTGAAAAGCTATTCGAAGACCACGAAATATTGGTTAAAACATAGGAAAAGACCTTAGAGAGGTATAATCAAAATAAAGGAATGAAAACTTATGAGCCTGGAGAAAAGGTTTTCTTGAAAAGAAACAAAAGATTGGGAAATAAATTTAGTAAAATTTTTGTTGAAAAAACGATCGAAGAAGACTTAGGTACTACGGTTTTAATAGACGGAAAAAAAGTCCATAAAAGTAATCTCAGATGAGTATTTCAATTTTCCTTATATGTCTAACAGTAACATACTTGTAAATTAACACACATGCAAATAAAGTCACAAAAACCATTAATATTTTTTTTTCCTTTTCATCAATTTCGAATATTTACAACAACAATAAATAAAATCTGTAATAAGTTAAAATAACGCTTTGTCCTAAGCTATTCGAGTTACATATAAAAGACACAACAACCAAACTGTGTATTGTATGTTAAGTATTCAAACTGTAAAGCAATCTAAAATGTCATTGACACAAATTATAAATTATTTCTCATTACATTCGAAAATTTACACATACCTATAAACCTTAAGTAGAAATTGTAATAAATTAAAGCTTTGTACTAAGCTATTTGAATTACACATAGATTTAAAATGAATTGTTATATTGTTAATATATTTAAACTGTAAAACCTTGTAAATTACGCTCAATCATGCTTGTTTAAATTTGTATGTACTATTTTGGTGAACACCACCGAGACATTAACACTTTTAAAGATATAAAAACTGCATTTATAATCGCGTGAATAATTTAAATAAAAGCATTGTTTTTTGTATACATATACAAATTTTTATTATTTACATAAAAGAGTTTGACAATATAATTAAAATGGATCGTTTAAAGTCGGCGCGGCGGAACGAAAACGAAAGAGGTGAGGTGGCGCTCAGGCCTGTAGACGATAAGCGAGTCTTTTCGAATGTGGTTTTTCGAAAGATGATATGAGTTGCGCGCAGGATCGCTATTTTGTCGAATGAGGTGTATCTGCTGCGGAGACTATCCTTTTTGTTTGCTGAGGTCCTGTGCACCCGATGTTGTGGTGTGTTGTGTTGTCCCGTGTGGTGATGTATGAGTGTGGTGTATTGTAGTGGGTTATACTAGGATGCGTCAGTTTTTACCAAGTAGAGTGGTGTGCATGTGTAGGGGAGGCTTATCTCATTTGAACATCCTGGGCCCCCTTGGCGAACACGTAGCCGGCGTACTGCTGGTGGAGTATCCTAGGGCGTGGCATACATGCTGTAAACGTTGAAAACGGCTTTGATTTTAAAACTTATTTAGTATGTATTTAGGTGTGCTTACGGTAAGCAATTTTACTGATTTTTAGGAGTAGTCATGTTGATCTTTACTTCTCCACTTGAATTTGTTGTTGATTTTACAACACATTGTATTTGCTATTTATTTTACATTTTACGGAATTATTAGTAAGGACACAATCTTCTAGATTTGGCGTTCTTTGGCCTCTTGTTGAGGTCCTTTAAATATTATATTTTCTATCGGCATCATTAAGGATAGCGATTCCACGCCTGGCTCAGGTGTGGCCAGAATGGATGCTCCTTTGAGACCTTTGAAGAGGGATCTTGTGAGAGTGAGATTTGTGATTTTCGCTCACTTTTTTGAAGTGAGATTTACAACTTTTACAAGTGTTACCCATAAACTACCCGTATGCACTTAGATAGTTGCAATATTGGCGAAAGCCATCCTGCAGGGTCGAAAAGTTATATATGTATGTGTTTTAATATTAGGGTTGTCAAAGGAAATTCTGACTTTATTTTATATTCTGCCAATTGGTGGAGAGGTGGAAAATTGTGGCTTTAGTGGTAGTCGTACGACGCCATTATTTGTATCGAGTAGCTGTAATTTCTGGGGTTGTACTGAATCGTTTTTCTAACTCACTAAATTTCCTCAATTGTGAGTTAACGTATTCTTTAGGGTTTTCGTCAACTTGAGTTATTGATGTGGAAACTGGTTCTGTAACTAGTCCACTTAGAATCCAACCAAATATAGTGTTTTGGGCTAGAAGGGTGGTTGAAATTTTTTCAACACCTTCAAGAATTATCTGCGGTATAAGGTCGCTGCCTATTAGAATATCTATTTGAGCGGGGGTGTTGCAGTTAAGATCTGCTAGCTTTAGGTATGAAACCTTTTTTCAATGCTTGCTACAAGTATTTATGTGATAGCTTGAAAGCATATTTGTTAGTTGCGGTAAGACAATAGCTGCTGCTGGAATGCGCTTATCCGCTTTAGGGGAAGTTAGTGTAATGGGGCAGATTTTGTTTGAGTTTTGAACTACTCTTCCTCTTATTCCCGTGATTTTATAATTGGCTAGTTTTGTTGGCAGTTGTAGCCTATTTTCTGCCCTAAACTATGAAAGATCGTTGTGATCCTTGGTCTATTAAGGCCCTAAGTTTAAACAGTTCTCCTAGGTGTTCGATGGAGACGACTGCTGTGGGTAGTAGTACCCTACTATGGTTTTCGCTGTGTAGCGTTTGAGTTGTTAATTTCTTCGAGCAGTATGGTGCTTCTTGGATTTGTTTTTGCAACTAAACCCGTAGCTCTATTTCTATTTGCGCTGTTTGGGGGTGAGCTGGAAAAATTATTATATTGAAGCATAGAATTTTGTCGTTTATAACCGTAATCGCAATTAAATTTGCTTTCGTACTCTTTAAGTGTATGGCCCCCTGTTAATACTTCGCATGACGCTTGTCTTACTGTTCGGATGTGATTTTTAAGAAGCTTCTATTTAAATTGTTGTAGTATCGTTATTTGCTTATCGTCCAATATTCAAATTGAAATTATCGTCATTTAGTGTGAACTGTTTTACTATTACGCTTGCTTGACCTTGTGTTTTGTATCGGAGGTGATACAATTTTTGTGCATTTGATAATTTTGGGTGGTTTATGTAAACGGCTGTAAACATGTCCCGGAAGGACGTCCATTGTTCATAACCACGATGAAATATAATATATCTGTGTCACATGTGGGCACCTTGAGATGGATGCCTCAACTTGCGTCTTGACTTTGTACTTGTGGCAGCTCTACTCGCTGAGGTAGAGTAGGTGCAATTGCTTTAAATAGTTTTAGCTGATCAGAAATCATTGCTTTAGTTTCTTCGAACTGGTCTAAGCAGTTTTCATATTTGGCGTAAGCCGAGGTCGTCCGATGCTACTATGGTCAGAGAATGTAAATGAGTAGAGAAGGAGCAAATGTTAAATGAAAACTTTTTGAGTACTAATTTGTAATTCCACATGAAGGAACATCGAAAAATATAACTTCGAAAAAGAAAAATACACCACACAATATGCGAAATGCTATAAATAGACACAACGAATATTCCTATATGAAAAATCGTTGCGCATACCTATTTAGATTTATGTTTTCAATTTCTATGATATGACAAATTTATAATTATGAAAAACCTTTTGAATTAAAAATCTGTATTACCGGTAAAAACCCCAGAATTCATAATAAAATAAACATTTAATAAGCTAGTTTTCTAACTTATGTATGTGCGTTGCGTAAGCAATATACTTATTAAACAAATGATAATAATAAAACGGTGGCTAAGCGGCCACGTTTCCACTTTTGTGGTGGCTTAGGTCGTAAGCGCGAAGGAGTTAAGCTCATTCCGAATACGAGCATATACGTTCGAATCGTAAAATACATAAAATTAAAATTGTATTTAATTTTTTTATTTTATTAATTGGAATCTAAGCATATCATAATTCAATTACTTTAATAGCATTTTTTACTTCCTGATATAATTAAAATATATCAGGAGAATATGTTCATATGTTTGGGTTTATTGCATATTCCTTTATTTATGCGTATTTACACAAATGTGATAATCACACATACATTCATGAGTACACGTACGCTGATGCTTGCTTCTTCTTGCCCCGCACAAGCAATGACTTTTGTCTACGCTTTTTGCTTTTTGCGAGTTGAACGATCGCAGGCAAGGAGGGATTGGGGCGCACAGCCACATAATTATTTCAGATATATATTTTATTTATCGAATTTAGTTTAAAAACGATTATAGGTATGCGTTTATGTGTATTTATATATATATATAATATATATTATAGTACGAAAATAATTCATAAATGCATCAGTATTTTTCAATACAAATTAAGCAACATAATAATATACTAAGAGTCCTCAGTTAGAACGCCTCTGTGTATAGTGGCAAGCCAACGAAATAACGGCGAGTTCGCGCAGACATTGTGTTGTTGAAAGTAACCAAATGACGACAAACATACATATATACATATGAGCTCGCATACATATTGACGCCGAATTTTGCGCATCGTGGCGGAGTTGACAAAATTTGTTTCAATCGACAATTTTACGACAATGTCGATCGGCTATGTTGTCTCGTTTGTCCTTTTTGCAGGGCTTTCCTGTTGAAAATTGACTTATGCTCTTTTGAAATATTGCGATTACCGATTGGGCTGCATTTTCATAGCGTCGTATTTGGATAAATGGGCTAAATCGACAAACTATGAAATAATGATAATAAATAAACATATAAAAGTACTATATGGACTGTGCTTAGAATATATAGAAGTAGTTAATGATTTCATATGAATGGAAATTTAATATAAATTTTGTAATTTAATGCCATAAATAGTGCATAATATGCAAAAATATAAATATTATTTAAATTCGCTAAGAGGTCATGTTGCCAATTCTCCTTTTTGAAGTGAACATCAGACAAATTCTTCAATTTCTGATTTTTAGCAAATGTTGTGAGGAAGCAGCTTGTGGGCAACATACAAACGCGAGGGGGATGGTAGGATTTTCAGTGATACAAATTGTAAAATTGAAATTTTGCTGATTCTTCAATTTTACTGAAGACATTCAAATTCAATTTCATTCATTTTTATTTTCGCGCATTTGCGGTAGGAATTCTATATGAAAACCAAATGTGGTTTACCAGGCGCACAGAAAAAATAGCGCGGCGCAGAGTTATGAACGAACTCACTTTGCTTTGAAGCAGCGCACGTTCCTTATGAATGAATTTGTTGTCGTTGTAATATGAAATACTTAGAAAATATGCCGCGAGTTCGCTTGAATATTATTGGCCGATGATGGTGCGTCTACGTTTTTTTGTCACTTGCGCGAATGTTTGATTTTTTGCGAAAGACATATTGAGGTACATACATATGTACATATGTGTACATATATGCAAATATATATGGACATGCGAATGAAGGAAGGCAATTTCAAGAATATTCACATATAGACATATAAACATTGAAGCAAGTAAACAACAATAGCTGTTTGAGTTCACAGATTAGACAAATATGTTCTAATATGATCTGTGGTGCTGCTTGTATAGCACACTTCCTTATTGCAATGAAATGTTTTGCCTAAGTTCAAATCCTATCATATTTTTATATATTATACTATTTTTTATTTTTATAACCCTTTTTTATGAAATGATATTTGAATTCTATTTTAATATTATTTCCCTGATTATTAATATTTTCCTGTCAGAAGTCAATTTCTTTCGTTTTTATTATTTAAAGTTTTGTTTATGCGCATATCAAAGAACATCTGTGCATATGTATGTGTATACATTTTGCTTATAGAGTGGTGTAGTTCGTTTCGTACCCTGATAGTTGTGGTGAAATTTTATTTTCCAACTGGCGCGTTTTCGATGTTCCTCCATCGTAATTAACATTTTAGTACTGCTAACATTTGCTCCTTCTCTACTCATTTACATTCTCTGCTATGGTGTCTAATGAAGTTAGGAGACGTATCCAAATATTGTCGAGATTTTGTTTTTTGATTTCTAATGCCGATTCAGATTTATTTTGAATTGGAGAGGATGAAAATCGAGTGCAGTATCGTATTAAACTGTCACTTTCAGCAATGAATTTGCTGTATGTATTGTCTTCCCCTTTTTTTGTTTTGTAGCTCCTTGCTTTGAGCGTGTAGCTTCTGTAGGTTTACATGGACTCTTTTTGTCCGAAATCATTTTGGGTACTTTTATAAGTTGTCTAGATTTAGAATCTTTAGAATCTGCGATCATTTAAAAAAGTTTTATTAATGAAATGATTTCTCTCAGTGTAAACTGATTGAATTTAATTGAAATTAGTAATTGTAACGCGTAAGGTCTTTAATGTAAATAAGAGAAGTAGTAATTCAGTTTTTTTTTTAAATCAAATTAAATAAAATACCGTGTTTCGTTGTTTCGATATATATTTATTATTTTTCTCGATTGTATTGTTGCAAATATGCAATATTTATTTTGTTATTTTTTTGTGTGTTCGTATGCGTTATAGGGTATACCTATAAGCGAATTAATAAGTGGCAATGAGAGCTCATAAGAGATCAATGCACTTCATACATATGTATGCCATCCTACTTGGGTTGCCAAGAAACAACGGGTATTGCCGGATATGTAAATATATGGACTTTGAATATATATAATACTATCGACCCGCCCCGGCTTCGTACGGGTGCAATGCTGATACTAAATACACTGCAGAAAAACTGTGAACGTTATATATAAAACCATAGCGGCCCGCTCCAGCTTCGCAGGGTTATAAAATATATATCCTATGTCACTCACTTAAAAAATTATTAAAATCGATCCAGTAGTTTTGATTCATTCATTACTGCCCGTGGCCCGCACGCATTAAAATTGGAGTAAAACAATTCCCCTTACCCTATACCATAGAGATTTCCTGCTATCTTTGGAATACCTAAATTCATACACTACATTTTTACTTATATACTTTTAAATTTTAAATATTTGTTTTATTTCTACAGCAATTAATATATTACAGAATGTCGTTATATACAGAAGATGTTTTTACCGAAAACTGTAAAAGTTTAAAAAAAAAAGGGTAAATCCGATGGTATCTGAGGGATTCGGGGAATCAATATATCTTTTCCGGTAACACATCCTGTGAGTATTGTGCACTCTATTATGAAAGTTTTCAGTAATTTTACCAGCAAACGAGTGCCATTGCAAAGTTTTGGTGGCTTCAGGTTTCTTAATAAAATAACAGACAACGCACTTTCAATAGCATTTTGTGAGGAGGGAGTCCAGGCGTGTTTAAAGAGTTTAGAAGTTCTGTAGGAAAATTAACAGCTTCTTTCAAATCGAGAACAGTATCGACCGAGTAGTATATTTTCGGCGGCGCATCAATCTTTGAACAAATCAGGTTATTTACCTTATCTACTTGTTCGTTAGTTGATAACAGAATCGCTCTTTCTTTAAACCAAGATTCTGTCTTATTACTTATGTTATCAATACCAGTATAAACATTGTTGACTAACTCTTGGATATTGTCTATCAAAACACAAAGGTTTTCTATGTTAATCCTTCCCTTACTTTGTGTTAACTTTTCACTGCCAATTTTTAGCAGCATCTCTGGAAATAGCCTGTTCTCACGTGAAGATGACGAAACCCTTATAATCTCTAATTTATTGATATGTGGTCAACGTTTGAATCTTTTTAGGGAAGCATTTATTTCGTCAGCACGTGTTCCTCGAGGCACAACTGGTAGGATTTGACGGAAATCCCGCATTGTCCTATCCAGTGCTTCCACAGACGTCTTGTTTGACATAACTTTTAATGACCAGTCACTCATAAATTTTTTTGTATTGCTCTGTTTAGAAACACTACAGACGCTGTTATTATCATTGGTTGTGATTCTCAGCGGCAGCTTGAATGTAGAATATGCGGTTCGGCCTCCTTCCAAAAGCGTAGCGGCAATGCCGGAAGACGCAACAGCTTATGCAATTTTTCCGGAAGATCTCACTTTTTTTAAAAGCAGATTGATTAAAAATGTTTTTGCTGTACCTCCTGGGGCATCAAGGAAATCACTTCAGATTTTTCGTGTAACTTTCGAGGTCCACCTGTCAATGATTGCATCTGTTTTACTAGGTAGGAAAGGTAGTATAACCAACTGCTCATTGCCGTTGCGGTGTTCCTTCGCCTGTAAGCTAGAACACTCTCAATCGCAGTGTATCTGGATCTGCAATAAAATATATTTGCTGAAATTTGTGATCATCGGGTCGAAGTGGTAGCAAGCTGCCAGCTAAGTGGTACAATTGCCCTTGAATTTTAAATGTAGACATGAACTCACGCTCAACGACTTGTTTACTCTTGATAAAGGTCATTTGAAATACGTTATTAGAACGGCGTAGGTTGCGAATGAATTTTTTGGATTTCTGATGAGAGAGAACACAGTGAAGTGGTTTAGGTGGAAGGAGAATTTCTTCCAATTTGACTTTTCTCTGCAGCGCATGCCTTTCGTTTCGTCCTTGAATTTCAATGCCAAGCAATGTTCACACACTACTGACATAGTACCTATTAATACTATACGATCGTCCTTATAAGAATTAGTAACTCGTGCTGATAATTCTCTGGCTCTGTGTATTCGATGTCTATCCCTATCTTAAATGAGGTAAATTTCTCGCTCTACTAAATATTCTCCATTTCTCTCTATAAGCTTTATATCTATCGCGAAGCTGACTGAGCTCACGCTCTATCGACGATTCTCTGTTCCTCTGAACCGTATACCTATCACGATCCCGGCTGTGGCGAACTTCACGCCTTACTGAAGATTCTCTCTTTCTCAGCTCTATATCTATCTCGAACGTACTTCTTGGGCATTCAATGTATTACGACCTATGTTCGAATGACGACGTCTTCCAGACATTACTTTATAATTTCTATACAAAATTTACTCAGTTCTATATGTACGATTACCTATGCACAAATTGCCATATTATTAGTAAGCGCCGCAGTAAACAACATCTAAATACTTACCATTTAGAAACAAAATATAATCAACAATCATAAAAACAAAAGAAACCTATTGAATTCAGTTCTTTCTTCTAATTTAATTAAAAATACTTAGAAATAATATGCTATTCGTGCGAATAAAAACCAAAGATAATCAACAATCATCAACAACAAACGAGACCTATTATATTGAGTTCTTTTTCTGGACTTACATACCTCACCTTAAGTTACGATTTTTGAAAATAATTTCCCTAATATTAAATTGATTTAACTCTAAATTTTAACCAAGATCTTAATAGAAAATTCTGATCCATTAATTATGGTTTTATTTTATATAATCTTATCTAACCTTATGTACTTATAATTACTATAAGTCCGATTTAAAAGTTAACTTTAGAATAGAATATCATTTATATAATATTAAAAAACTACTATCATACAATTATTTATCGCAACTTACTTATAATTACTGAAACGTTGTCGCAGTGAAAACCACGTATCAAATACTGTTATTTTTCTCGCTAGAAACCGCCGCAAACGCTACGTACCGAAATTTTTAAATCTGTAATATCTTATATATATACATATAGATCTATATTAAATCAACTATGTATTGAAGGTATTTAATTGGATAAGGATTAATGCTGTATTGGTTAAACTCGCTTCGAAAATTAGCCATTATTTGTCGTAAACAGTAAATGACAAAAAAATGTTATTGTGGGATATCCTGAAGAGATAGATATATACCATCGGGGAGTTTTCTGTGTACAATACTTAGAACATTATTTTGATAAATCTCGTAGGGTTCAACCTGCGTTTGCAATGTAAGCGGAAAAAATTATATTATTTACGACATCACATTAGAAACCTTAACCATAACAGTGTTTTCTCAATATTTTAATGGATGTTATTACAAGTATACCAATGAACCTGCCTCTTCAATCTCTCTATCCATTAAAAAAGCCGAATCAAAATCCGTTACGTAGTTATAAAAATTTAAGCATATATAGGGATATAGGGACAGAGAAAGTGACTTTGTTTTATACTACAAGTATGTATTGATGTAGGTATATATAATGAGAGATTGGGCATATAGGTAAGAAAATTTTTTTTTTGTTTTTTGAGAATATTGTCGATTTTCCTTTCTCTCTCCTTTTATTTGTTATATGTGGCTATGGGTATATGTATGTATAGGTTTTTTTTTGTGTTTTGTTATTAGTCTTTGCTTACTTGTTTTAGGCAATCCTGCTTATTACTTGATCAAGCATAAGGGCTATTGCCGGATACTTGTGCAAGTAGAGTACTTGAATTTTATATATAATATATGTATGTATATATCATATATTTGTTTTTATAATTTGGAATATTTTGTGTTTAAATACACGAAGGTAAGCATTCATAGGCAATTAAAATATGTATATATTTAGATATATATATTGTATATGTATTACGTATTATGCAAAAGTGTTGTATAATTTTCGTAATAAATATACATATACCCTGCAGTAATGAAATACAAAACAAAATCGATACAACTCACTTGAATGTCCGTCAAGGGATTTTGGGGACTATAGATTGCTTGTGTACGTATGTAGGCGTCCTGTGTGTGCTTCCAAATCCTTTCCTGAGATGATTGTATTTTTTGTTTTTCCGCGCTCGTTTTGTTTTTGTATAAGTATTGCTTCTTTTAGTCACTGTTAATTATATTGTACATATGCACCAAAAAAATGTATATATAATATATATATACAATATATATAATACAAGTATGTATATATTTTTGTGGTTTTTTTTTGTTGTTGTGGTCACTGCACTATTTTGTCATTTGCACAACCGCATGTATCTCTGTACATATTTTTTGCTCCTTTTTTTTTTGGTTTTTTCAAAGCAGTACACTTTGCTATTGCGCTTCTCGCCAACATTTATGGGTTTATTTAGTTTTTCTATTTTTTTTTTAATATACATATGTATGTATACACTGTTAAATCATTTTGAGCACTTTTAAATTTTTGTAGTTGTTTGTCACCAATTTTATTTTAATTTTTTTTTTTGTTTTTCACAATAGTGCCATTCAGGGAAGGACTATATGTTAAAACCACTACTTTCAAATTATATGTTTTTTTTTGTTGATAGGGTTTACAAAATTTATTTATATTTGAATATTTATAAAAAACAGGTTATCTCAACGTAATCACTCCCTGGTCACATATCAGTGGAGACGGTGTAGATGTATATAAAAAATCGATGAAAAAACACCGAAGCTATAATACCCTTCACAGGTACAAAGGTTCCTTATAATAACTTCATTCAGATCTAATTTCGTGAATCGGCAATAAAAAATAAAACTTTTTTCTAAGCAGGCACTTTACTCCGATCGTTCAGTTTATATGATAGCTGTATGACAAAGCGATCCGATCAAAACAATTTTTTCGGGAATTATGTTGTTACCTTAAATAATAATACATGCCAAATTTCGGAAAGATACCTCGTCAAATGAAAAGTTTTTCATACAAGGACCTTACTCCGATCGTTCAGTTTGTATGACAGCTATATGCTATAGTGGTCCGATATCGGCCGTTCCGACAAATGAGCAGCTTCTTAGTGAGAAAAGGACAGGATCCGCCGTTGTTGGATGCTCGAAAGTCGCTGTGAAAAAAAGGGCTTCGAGGACAGATGTTTTTACGGGGGGCTGTGTAGAGATCCTACTGTGTGTGTGTGAATGCGGCTCTTTCCAGTAGTGTAGTGCATTGGTGTGTGGTGTGTGGATGTTCTGCTGTTTCCAGGTGTGGTGTGTGTGCCAGTGTTGTCTTGTGAGTGGTGTGTTGTGCGGTGTATCTGAGTTCTTCAGGGCGGGGATCTTAACTCATTTAGCCACTGACCTTAAAAGTTCTACCGATTAAATAGCTTTTAAGAAGTTTGTGTGTGTTCTCGGGTAGCAGTCGAATTATTATTGATAGTGACGATTCTGTGTACCAGTTCGATAGTACCGTGATTAGCTCGTATCCAAACTGATCTTCGTAACACACCTTAACGAATGCCTAGGCCACATCAAGGAATATTGCTGAACAGCACTCTCTGTACTCGAATGTTTTTCTGATTTCGTTAGTTAATCTATTTACTTGTTTTACGCTGCCATGTATTGTACGAAACCCGAACTGGTGCATTGGAATTATATTATTTTCATTAAGAAAAGGAGAGCAAGTTGATAGTAATTTTTTATATGAATTTGGATAATATCTGAAACTGAAAATTTCATTAAACAGCAGGGAAAGTACTACTACAGCAATATTTGATACCTCTATTACATTTTTTGGAGTTATTTTATTGTGTCCTGGTGACTTTTTTGAATTCATCTCTTTTATGATCCTTTTAATTTCACAACATGAAGTCTTAATAGAAATGAGCGACTCGTTAGCGGTGTCGGGCAAAATTGGCAGCTTAAAATCGTGTTTTGGGCAGTTAGGCTGAAATTCCTTTTTTAAGTGATTTACAAAGCAAATTAACTTTTCCTCTTTACTCTTTATTAACCGGCGGCTTAATGTATAGTCACAAGCTCTTCTATTTAAACATTTGTGATTCATCCGAGACTAGTGTGCTTGTTAGTTTTGTTTGGAGTTGCTACGACAGTAGTTATTATATCATTCAATTCGTTTATGCTTTGGTCAATATCTCTTTCTGAGTTTATTTTGTAATTAATATTAATGTGGCTACTGACACCTTTTTTTATATTTAACCTAATTCGTTTCATGGGATTTAAGCCCACATTTTATGATAAAACAATGATTGTTCGCATAGTTTTATAAGCACAGGAGAATGATCCGAAGATAGGTCAGTACATGTATCAGCAGCGATATAAACGATCTATCTATCTATATTTATACTCTCGCAACCTGTTGCTACAGAGTATAATAGTTTTGTTCACCTAAAATTAATCGAGTTAGATATAGGGTTATGTATATATAAATGATCAGGATAAAGAAGCGAGTTGAGATCCGGGTGACTGTCTGTCCGTCCATCCGTCTGTGCAAACTGTAACTTGAGTAAAAATTGAGATATCTTTATGAAACTTGGTACACACGATTATTGGTACCGTAAGACGGTTGGTATTGGAGATGTGCAAATTCACTGAGACCAAATGTTTTTAGTACTACTATTGAGAGCGTGTGGGCGAAATCGGGTGATAACCCTGCCCACTCCCCAAATAACTGTACTGTTGAAAACTACTAAAAGCGCGATAAATCAAGCACTAAACACGCCACAGACATTAAATTTTATCTCTGGGATGGTATGAGATAATTTAATCGGAAATGCGTTCATAATTGTAGAGTGGGCGTGGAACTGACTACTTTTAGGTGAAAGCTCATATCTTGGGATCTGCTTAACCGATTTCAAATTCGTATTACAACCACGCCTATTTCCCATATAACATCATTTTAAATTCCATCTGATTCTTTCACTTTCCACTATGCAAATTAAGCAACAATGATTGTACCGGGGTAAAACTTTGCACGAATAATGCGTTTAAAGTGTGCCACCTTGTGACTAAAAATTGTCGAAATCGTGCCAAAACTGTTCAAGCCCCTAGGTACTGAATATGTGGACCCCAGTTGACTTTTTACCGAAAATATTAGTCAATGCATAAGATATATAATTAAAATTCATATAATAAAAGAAATAAATGAAACTCTCAATAATAGTAAGTCTTTGTGTCAAAAATGGGTTGAATCCGATCAATACTTCCTTTAATATAAAATTATGCCAACACCTAAAGTAACTTCCCAGGCTTCGATCCTTGCAAGTTGCGAGAGTATAAAATGTTCGGTTACACCCGAACTTAGAACTTCCTTACTTGTTTTGATTACAATTAAATCTGGTATTTTGTTTCGATCACTGGGTCACTATGTCGGCTTACATAGGGATATAAGATCAAGGTTATTGCGACCTATTTCCTATGGTGCCAAAAAAGTCTTTGAATTGGCATTTTGTAATTTTAAAACAAGATGGGCAATATATAGCCATCCGAGTTTAGTCACTACTGCGATTTTTATACTCTTGCAACACGTAGCTACAGAGTATAATAGTTTTGTTCACCTAACGGTTATTTGTATCACCTAAATCTAATCGAGATAGATATGGAGTTATATATATTATATATAAATGATCACGATGACGAGACGAGTTGCATTTCGTGTGACTGTACCTCCGTCCATCCGTCCGACTGGCGAAAAGTAGATGGGCCTAATTGGACCACTGCCACGCCTACAAAATGCCATTATACGAAAACCTATAAAGTGCCATAACTAAGCACTTAATTAAGATACAATACTGCTTTTTGGCTTTGCTATCCGCATACGTGCCGAATTAGGCGAGTCGGAAAAGGCTAGAGAGTTTTTTAAGCGTTGACTGCTCAGCTACAGAAACAAAAATTTCAACAGCTAAGATTTATAGTTACGATTTAATAAAATTTATTTTTATTTCTTAAGATAAAGCAATATACTATTTTTAGTTTAGAGTCAAATAAATCAAATGTGCAGGAATTGGAATTAAAATAATGGCATAAACAACGGAGTGGTTCGTTTAGTTCGAAATTTGATCCACAGAATTTTAACAGTAAGAGTCTAAACTGCCTCGAAAAGCGAACCGGGTTATTAAATTTAATTTCAGACAAGAGAAAAGAACTGCAAACTGTTCCATTCAAGATTTTTTCTAAGAATATTATGCCAAGCATTTCCCTACATCTAGTATGTGTATAGTAGATTTATAAGTTTTAAGCGACTAGTGTATCGAGGTAGACTTAACCTAGAATCCCATCGGAAATGCGCTAAAGCGAAAAGTAAATTTTTTTTTTTGAACAGACTCTGAATTCTCAGAATGGATTAGGTAGCTAGGATTGCATACAACAGTCATATTCCAATATAGGTCTAACCAAATTTGTAAAAAGTGTAATATATGGGTTTCTAGATTTTTTAGGTCAACGTTTAACAAACCTTTTGTTTTCCAGACCATAGTATCAATATAAAGATTAAAATTAAACTTTAGGGTCCATAGTAACTGCCAAATAAACAAAGTTAAAAGCAACAGACACCTTTCATCAGTTGAAGTGTATGATTTAAAAAGCTTTACGTCGTCGGCGTATAAAAAAAATTTTGAGAATTACAGAAGCGTTATCGTCCATAAACAACATGAACAGAATCGGGCTAATATGACTACCCTGCGGAACACCTGAATCTGAAAGAGTATCCTCAAATATCATTCGTATTGTTCTATCAATATATACAAGTAGTATAAAACAAAGTCGCTTTCTCTATCCCTATATCCCTATGTATGCTTAAATCGTATAGCAGATTTTGAGGCGGTTTTTTTGAATAGATAGAGTGATTGAAGTGGAAGTTTTATATGTATAATAACATCCATTTAATAGTCGAGAAATAGTGTTATGTAATAGTAGTGTTAAAACATAAATGATATTCTATTCTAAAGTTAATTAAGGTTAAATCGATTTTATAGTAATTATAAGCACATAAGGTTAGATAATGTTAGATTCAATAAAATCATAATTAATGGATTGGAAGTTTCTATTAAGATCTTGGTTTAAATCTAGAGTTAGATCAATTTAATTATAGGGAAACTATTTTCAAAAATCATAATTTGAGGTTTGTAAGTCCAGAAAAATAATTTAATATAATAGGTTTATTTTGTTGTTGATGCTTGTTAATTATCTTTTGTTTTTAGTCGCACGAATAGCAAATTATTTTTTAGGTATTTTTAATTAAATTAAAATCGTAGTTTAACTTGAGGTATTTTAATTAACCAAAAAACTTATTTTTTTTCTAAATGGTAAGTATTTAGATATTTTTTACTGCGGCACATACTTATAACATGGCAATTTGTGCATAGGTAATCATACATATAGAACTGAGTAAATTTTGTATAGAAATTATAAAGTAATGTCTGGAAGACGTCGTCATTCGAACATAGGTCGTAGTACAGTAAATGCCAGAAGAGTACGTTCAGCAAGATATGAAGAATCGTCAACGGAACGTGGGGGTCGCCTCAGTCAGGCTCGGGATAGATATGGAGCTGAGAGAGAGAGAGAATCTTCAGTAGAGCGTTAGGTTCGCCGCAGCCGGGATTGAGATAGGCATACGGTATTGACGGACAGAGAGTCGTCGGTAGAGCGTGAGGCTCGACTCAGTCAGCTTCGGGATGGATATAGAGCTGAGAGAGAGAGAATTTTCGGTACAGCATAAGGGCTAATTCATGGGTGAATAAAGAAAATTCCGATCATATAGTATCACTAGGTACTATGTCAGTAATGTGTGAACATTGCTAGGCATTGAAATTCAAGGACGAAACGAAAGGCATGCGTTGCTTGCAGGGAAAAGTCAAATTAGAAGAAATTCTCTCTCCACCTGAACCACTTCACTCTCTTCTTACGGGTGATCACCAGAAATACAAACATTTCATGCGCAATATACGCGATTATAATAACGCATTTCAAATGACCTCTTTTAACCCTTATGTTAGTAACCGGGTACCCGGGTATCCACCGCGGTGTATTTGTGTGAATAGCTTAAAAAATTTCAATATTTCATATTCAGCTCTCAAATCGTCGTTTTTTAACTTAAAAGAAAGCTATTTGTGAGTTTATTTTGTTTTTTTTTATTCTACGTTGTTATTTTTTTCTTTAAATTGTCGCTGACTATTAATGTTTGAGGAAAATTTTTTTTTAGAAAAATTAGAAACATTTTTTTTTAATAAAATAAACAAAATAATAATAATACTCAGATCGATTGTTACAAGATGTCGGTAAAGTTGGTTACTAACATAAGGGTAAAAAGTAAGGAAGTCGTTGAGCATGGGCTCATTTAAAATTCAAGGGCAATTGTACCACTTAGCTGGGAGCTCGCTACCCTTTCGACCAAATGTATTTAATATTATTTATTTCGCAAACATATTTTATTGCAGAGCCAGATATACAAGCATCTACGCGGTGTTCAAATGTTGCACAGCCAATTGGTAGAGATTTGGTTAGATTTCTCCAAAACATGTTATATTCTCATAATTGCTACATACAAGTACAGTCTTTCGAAACTGCGATTGAGAGTGTTCCAGCAGATACTTCTGACTTTAATGTCGTAATTCATGCAAATAAAGTTCCTGTTGTAGAACACAGAGGACGATACAAAAGGCCTTCCACGAGCGAAGTAGCAGTGGGGATAGCTGGATAGAAATTTTATAAAAGAGATATTGTATTGCATCGTCGGTATGATAATTTGCATGAAATTTCAGAAATACACAGATCTAATGGCAGCTTACAACATCCTTTGATGCTATGTCGTGGAGAAAATGGTTCTGTCATTAATACTTCTCAAGTTGACCCACTCGGTGGTACACCTCTGCGTAAAACGAGAGAGTCACGTATGAACTAGTATTGATACCGTATAATGACAAGACGTAACAATTTCAACACTTTGCTTAGATATGAAATGTTAACAAACCAATACTTGGTAGATCAATTTTCTCTAAGAGATTGGTCTACATCCGTAATAATCAAACTAAACTTGCCACGTGTACACCTGCTGGTGTGGTAGTGAACAACCTTAGACCCAACCAAATTGACAGGGTTATCTCAGCTGTGCTATCAGGTAAAGATAAAGATCCAGTCCTGTACGAAATCGTAAAGAAATATGTGGTACATGGCCCTTGCGGGACTTTAAACCCGAATTCTCCATGTATATAAAATTCTAAATGCAGCAAAAATTTTCCGAAGTGTTCCAAACTCAATCAAGTACTAGCGATGCCGATATCCCAAATATCGTCGACGATTGCCAGAACAGGGTGGACAAAATGCTACCGTCCGAAAACATGATATTGATAACCGATGGATCGTTCCTTATAATCCGCTCCTTTTGAGTCCGCCATGGAACCAGAGTTCTAAAACTTTTCAACAGCGAAAACAAGGTACTGCGTTGATGGTTTCCCTGAAGTACAAAAAACGGATGCTCTTGGAAGGGTCTACGTGATTTATCCCAATAACAGCGAATACTTTTATCTGAGAAAATTACTCAATATTGTAAAATGACCGACATCCTTCCCACAGCTAAGAACTGTACAAGGCGTTTTTTACAATACCTATCAAGCAGAATACAAAGCAATGGGGCTCTTGGAAGACGATTTTGACTGGAAAAATACATTATCAGAAGTAGCTGTTTGTGGTTCAGCTACATTATTAAGATATTTAGTTGCCGTCATTGTAGCGTTTTGTCAAATAACTGATTTTGTTAATCCATGGAATAAATTTCAAGAAATTATGGCCAGTGATATTCCGATTCGGCGACGGCGAGAGTTAAACTCAGATGATGTACAATATGATTAAAACATATATGACGAAGCATTATTAGAATTGAACAAAGTAGTGCAATTACTTTCATGTAAATCTATCAATGAATATTTGCTGCCGGTGTCAGCTTATACTACTAACTCATATTTAACTAACAGCGCCGAATACACAAGAGAAACATCATACGACCACGCGAGACTTTTACAAAATATAGCTCAAGATGAGCCACGATTAAACATCGATCAGAAAAAAGTGTTCACTACTAGCCAGCGATGATAATAACAGCGTCTGTAGTATTTCTAAACAGATCAATACAGGTAAATTGATGCGTGACTGCTCATTAATAGTCTAAGTCGAAGCTACCATGTCAAACAAGTCGTCTGTGGAAGCATTGGATAGGACAATGCGCGATTTTCGCAACAAAAATTCACCTATGGGTGCATGTACAATTCTATCTTCAGGAGATTTCCGTCAAATCCTACCAGTTTTGACTCGAGGAACACATGTTGATGATATAAATGATTCCCTAAACCTTTGGCCACATGCCAACAAATTAGAGCTTAAAACTAATATGAGAGTTTCGTCATCTTCACGTGAGAACCGACTATTTCCAGAGATGCTGCAAAAAGTTGGCAATGGAGAGTTAACACAAAGTGAGGGTAGGATTAACCTCGAAAACCTTTGTGTTTTGATAGGCAACATCCAAGACTTAGTCAACAATGTGTGTCCTGACACTGATAACATAAGTTATAAGACAATGTCTTGGTTTAAAGAAAGAGCGATTCTGTCACTAACTAACGAACAAGTAGATAAGGTAAATAACTTGATTATTTCAAAGATTGGTGCGCCGACGAAAATATACTACTCGGTCGATACGATTCGGAAGAAGCTATTCATTGTCCTACAGATTTTCTAAGCTCTTTGAACTTCTTCTCACAAAATGGTGCTGAAAGAAGGTTGTCCTGTTATGTTATTAAGAAACGTCAATCCACCTAAACTTTGCAATGGCACTCGTTTGCTGGTAAAATCACTGAAAACTTTCATAATAGAGTCCACAATACTCACAGGATGTGATACAGGAGAAGATGTATTGATTCCCCGAATCCCCCTGTTACCATCTTGTACAATGACCATTAATAAATCGCAGGGACAAACCTTCAACGTTGCATGCTTAGATTTGAGCGTTGACTGTTTTTCACATGGCTAACTGAGTGTAAAATGTTCGGTTACACCCGAACTTAGAACTTCCTTACTTGTTTTATACAAAGCTTTGCCAGCACCTGAAAGCATTTCATTCTTGCGAGTTGAAAGAGTATAAAATGTTCGGTTACAGCCCAAATTAGCCTTTCTTTACTGGTTTGTATTTGTTTTTTATTTTAGTATGTACATATATGTATATGATGTATTAGTACTAATGACTTTTCTTCTCATGTTTTTTTTTTCACAACGTTAAAGTAGTTAAGACTGTTTGTATGTATGTAATTTGTATACTTTTCTGTTTTTTCGTAACTACATTCACTTCAATTTTTAAGTTTTTTCTCTAGGTGCCTTTCAAAGAGTATCGAAAGACCATTTGGTGATTTCACTTAGCTTTTCACCCTGCATTTGGTAATACCATATGGTATACTCACTGGCACTTATTCTTTTGTAAATTAAAGTTCTAAATTTTTATTAAACCTTTTAGAAAAAATTTCACTTTATTTTGGAAGTATAATTCGTACTTCCCTTTATTTGTCCCCCTGCGGGTAGGAGTAAGAATTTACCCGCGGTAAGGCATACCTGTCGTAAAAGGCGACTAAAAGCCAAATGCACTATGACTGTTATTTTATTTTGCCCTGAATATCAGCATAGTAAATGATGTCAGAAATAGTGCTATAATACTCAGCTTGAACTGATATTATAGACTTTAAATGAGATTCCAAATAAAAAGGCATTTGAAGTTCAATCAACAAATGTCACCAGTCATTGAGTAATGGGTAGCTCAACTGGCAGTAGCTTTGGCTACACAGTCTTACCGGAGACTCAACTCTGGTACCACGGGGAGCAGAATGCCCTTGGACTTCAGTCCAATCCGCTCATTGGGTTCGGCCCTTTGGGGAGTATTGTGGTGGCTGTGGTTTAAACCTAAATGCTGGAAGAACTGAATTTCAGTTCGAAAAAAGAAGTAGCACAAGCAACTGGGTTCCGTACCCGAAAACGGAAGAGGTTTTAGGTCGGCCTCGAATCCTACCAAGATGGTCGGTATGCCCCTACAGACTGGCCACTGGTAACCAAATTAATACTTGCAAAAAGCTCGTGTTATTTGGGGCGCTTACAGGTACTCACGCAAAACACATCGGACGTTCCCTCTATTTGATTTAATTGCCTGAATGCACAGACATACGGCGAAACCAACGTGCACAAACGGACGGATGGCGAATTTTTGGGTCACGGGTGAACCTCGAAAGAGACCTATCCCGGTTTGACTGATCCTTTTTGATTAGTTGAAATCAAAAATCTATGGCTGGTTGGGTGGTGGACACACCAGCGAACTTAGATGAACGAGAAGGTGCAGAGGTTCGACACCGCACATTTGTAAAATTTCAGTCGGGGATTTCACCTCACACGCAGGAGAAAAAAATAACATTTTTCGCTTTTATAACAGCGGTAAATCCAGAGAATGTTAATAAATAGAGAAGGCGCAAATGTGAAATGAAATCTTTTTGGGTCCTAATTTATAATTCCAGGTAAGAGAACATCGAAAAATATAACTTTGAAAAAGAAAAATACACCACGCAATGTGCGAAATGATATAAATAGACACAACGAATATTCCTAAATGAAAAATCGTTGCGCATACCTATTTAGATTCATTTTTTCAATTTCTATGATAAGACAAAATTTATAATTATGAAAAGCCTTCTGAATTAAAAAACTGTATTACCGGTAAAAACCCCAGAGTTTATAATAAAATAAACATTTAATAGGCTATTTTTCCAACTTATGTATGTGCGTTGCGTGAGCAATTGCTTATTGAGCAAGGGATAACAATAAAACGGTGGCTAAGCGGCCGCGTTTTCACTTTTGAGGTGGCTAAGGTCGTAAGCGTGAAGGAGTTAAGCTCAATCCGAATACGACTATATCAGTTCGAATCCTAAAACTCATGAAACTTAAATTTAATTTAATTTTTTATTTTATTAATTGTAATCTTAGCATATCTCAATTCAATTACATTAATAGGATATTTTACTTCCTGAGCTAATTAAAATATTTCAGGAAAATATGTTCATATGTTTAGATTGATTAAATATTCCCTTATTATGCGTATTTACACAAAAGTGATAATCACACATCCATTCTGAAATACACGTACGCTGATGCTTGCTTCTTTTTTGCTTCCCACAAACAATGACTTTTGTCTACACTTTTTGCGAATTAAACGATCGCAGGCAGGGGGGGTTAGGGCGCACTGCCTCATAATTATTTCAGATAGCTTTTATTAATCGAATTTATTTTAAAAACGATTATAAGTACGAATTTATGTGTATTAATATTTTAACGTATATTATTATTATATTACGAAAATAAATATAAATCATAAATGCATCAGTATTTTTCAATACAAATTAAGCAACATATTAATATATTACGGCCCTCACTTGACACGCCTCTATGCATGGTGTCAAGTCAACGAAATAACGGCGAGTTCGCGCGGACATGTGTTGTTGGAAAAAACCAAATGACGTCTTTGTCGACAAACATACATGTATACATATGAGTTCGCATACATATTGACGCCGAATTTTGCGCATCGTGGCGGGGTTGACAAAATTTGTTTGAATCGACAATGTCGGTCGGCTATGTTGGCTCGTTTGTCCTTTTTGCAGTGGTTTGCTAATGAAAGTTGACTTATGCTTTTTTGAAATATTGCGATTACCATTTGGGCTGCATTTTCATAGCGTCGTCTTTAGATAGAATGGGCTAAATTGAGAAACTATGAAATAATGATAATAAGTAAACATATAAAAGTACTATATGCAGTGTACTTAGAATATAAAGAAGTAGTTTAAGATTTCTTATGAATGGCAATTTTATATAACTTTTACAATTTAATGCCATAAATAGTGCATAATATGAAAAAACCTAAAATATTATTTTAACTCGCTTATAGGTCATGTTGCCAATTCTCCTTTCTGAAGGGAATATCAAACAAATTCTTCAATTTCTGATTTTTAGCATCGTTGTGAGGAAGCAGCTTATGGGCATCATACAAACGGGATGGGATAGGTAGGATTTTCAGTGGTGGTTGTCAAATTTGTTAAATAGAATTTTTCTCGTTTTACTGAAATATTCAAATTCAATTTCATTCATTCATTTTATTTTATAAACTTAATTTCGCATTTGCATAGGAATTCTAGTATATGAAAACCAAATGTGGTTTACCAGGCGTACAGAAAAAATAGCGTGGCGCAAAGTTATAACCGAACGCACTTTGCTTTGAAGGTACAGATTTACTAGATATTTAGAGAAGGCGCAAGTGTTAGCTGTGCTAAAATGTTAATTGCTATTAGGGAACATCGACAGAGAATGTTAATGAATAGAGAAGGCGCAAATGTTAGCTGTGCTAAAATCAGAGAATGTTAATGAATAGAGAAGGAGCAAATGTTAGCTGTACTAAAATGTTAATTACGATGAGGGAACATCGAAAACGCGCAAGTTCGAAAATAAAATGTCACCACACCTATCAATTTACGCAACGAACTACACCACTCTATAAGCAAAATATATATACATACATACATATGCACAGATGTTCTTTGGTATACGCATAAACAAAAATTTAAATAATAAAAACGAAAGTAATTGACTTCTGACAAGAAAATATATATAATGAGGGAAATAATATGAAAATAGAACTCAAATATCATTGAAAAAAAGGGTTATAAAAATAAAAAAAAGTATATACATATATCTAATAGGATTTGAACTTGGGCAAAATATTTCACTTTGCAATAATTAGGTGTGCTATACAAGCAACACCACCCACGATATTCGAGTAACTTTGT
Organism: Bactrocera oleae; assembly: GCF_042242935.1. Lineage (NCBI taxonomy): Eukaryota > Metazoa > Arthropoda > Insecta > Diptera > Tephritidae > Bactrocera > Bactrocera oleae. Next base: position 52,086,948 of record NC_091537.1, on the reverse strand, counting down.
CTAATCTGTGAACTCAAACAGCTATTGTTGTTAACTTGCTTCCAATGTTCTTATATTTATATGTGAATATTCTTGAAATTGCATTCCTTCATTCGCATGTCCAAATATATTTGCACATAATTTGTACATACATATACATATGTCCCTCAATATGTCTTTCGCAAAAAATTAAAACATTCGCGCAAGTGACAAAAAAACGTAGACGCACCATTATCTGCCAATAATATTTAAGCAAACTCGCTCTTAATTTTGCGCCATGTTTTCTGTGCGCCTTTTTGGGTTTCATATAGAATTTCTACGCAAATGCGAATTTAAGTTTATAAAATAAAATGAATGAATGAAATTGAATTTGATTGGTTGCAGTAAAACGAGAAAAATTCATTCAAGTTACAACTCGACAGCCACCACTGAAAATCCTACCATCCCCTCGCGTTTGTATGTTACCCACAAGCTGCTGACTCACTACGATGCTAAAAATCAGAAATTGAAGAATTTGTCTGATGTTTTCTTCAGAAAGGAGAATTGGCAACATGACCTATAAGCGAGTTAAAATCATATTTTAATTTTTTTCATATTTTACACTTTATATGGCATTAAAATATAAAATTGCCATTCATATGAAATCTTTAACTACTTCTATATATTCTAAGCATACTCCATACAGTACTTTTATATGTTTACTTATTATCGTTATTTCATAGTTTGTCAATATAGCCCATTTTATCTAAAAACGACGCTATTGAAATGCAGTTCAATTAGTAATCCTAGTATTTCAAAAGAGCTTAAGGCAGTTTTCAATAGAAAAGCGATGCAAAAAGGACAAACGAGGCAACAAAGCTGATCGACATTGTCGATTAAAACAAATTTTGTCAACTCCGCGACGATTAGCACGATTTGGTGTCAATATGTATGCGAGCTCCTATGTATATATGTATGTATGTTTGTCGACAAAGTCGTCTTTTGGTTTTTTTCAACAACAAAATGTCCGCACTAACCGCCGTTATTTCGTTGGCTTGCCACCATGCACAGAGTCGTGTCAAGTGATATACATACATATATATATAAGTTATAATATTGGTAAAGTAAAAAGTTCGTTTGGTTTTTTATTGATTTTTCAAAAGATGATATCTTTGTGTACATTTGTCCGAGATGCCAACTTCATTATACCCCTCTCATAGAAGACTGCGTCCCTATTGCCAAAAGACTCGGAGAGCCAATTTTCCCAGGCCTCTCTTGAGGCCAACTTCTCACCATTAAGCGCGTTCGCCATGGACAGGAAAAGATGGTAATCACTTGGTGCCAGGTCCGGACTATAAGGTGGGTGCATTAGAACCTCCCATTCGAGCTCCAGGAGCTTCTGGCGAGTCACCAAAGACGTGTGTGGCCTGGCGTTGTCCTGATGGAACACAATTCGGCCTCTGTTGATCAAAGATGGCCTCTTCTGGATGAGTGCTGCCTTCAAGCGGTCCCGTTGTTGGCAGTAGAGGGCCGAATTGAGCGTTTGGCCATAGGGGAGCAGCTCGCAGTAGATGATTCCTTGCCCATCCCACCAAACACATAGCAAAACCCTCCGTCAATCAGGTCTTGGCCACCATCTGGGCCGCTTCCCCGAGCTTTGACCACGACCGTTTGCGCTCGATGTTGTCATAAGTGACCCATTTTTCATCGTCAGTCACAATCCGCTTCCGAAACGGGTCGATTTTGTTGCGATTCTGCAGCGATTTGCAGATGGAAATTCGGTCCATCATGTTTTTTGCGTTAGTTCGTGTGACACCCAAACATCGAGCTCCTTTTTGAATCCAAGGTTATGCAAATGGTTCCAAACGGTTTTCTGGCTTATCTTTGGTTCCTCAGCAATTAAATAAGTGCTCACGTGACGGTGATATAAATACAAAAAAATTCATATCTACAAGTTGTATAATCGTCTTAAAAATAAATTCAATTAATAAAAATATATCTGATATAATTATGTGGCAGTGCGCCCTAACCCCTCCTTGCTTCCGATCGTTCAACATCCTTTTCGCAAAAAGCAAAAGGTGTAGACAAAAGTCGTTGTTTGTGCGGGGCAAGAGGAAGCAAGCATCAGTGTATTTAAGAATGCATGTGTGATTATCACATTTGTGTAAATACTTATAATGAGGAAATATTCAATAAACCTAAACATATTATATGAACAAATTTTCCTGAAATATTTTATTTATCTCAGGAAGTAAAATATGCTATAAATGTAATTGAATTGAGATATTTTAAGATAAAAAATATTCAATAGACAGCAGAACTTGCAGTTTATGCGTTGTTGATATCGATCGATTCTGAGAGTTGAAGTGACTGTTTGTTTGTACTCAATGGTCAGCAGAAATATCGATCGAATCCGTGAGTTGGAGCGGATGTTAAAATTGCAAAAACACCAGGCGAGCGATGTCTGGTATATAGAATGCAAATGAAGACTAAAAAACAATACAATTGAAATTGAATCTTCAAGTAGTACTTGCTAGATGATGAGATATCTATTGGTCTTAATGATTCATTCAATCAAGAAAGCACATCAAAAACACCTGCACAAAGTAGTCGAGAGTAGAGTCTAAGCAGGAGGTGTTGCGATCTATTATAATGAATGCGATACATTAAACATAGGGTGATAAGCACATACCATTGATTCTCGGTGGTTTTTATGCAGAGGATGCGTCCTTGCCACTACAGTTCGTTTTAGATATGAATAACGACGAGAAAATTGCCACGACTAATAGCACAAACAGTCAACGAAATTCCTCCCTACCGTACTTACCGCCCGTATCAAACCAAATTTGTCAAAAGTTATGCCCGTAGTTGCAACGCAGAAATCAGTCGTTCTCTTTTGCTTTTATTTCAACAAGGTTGCCATTGTTCCATTTGTATACACGATTTTCCACACATTTAGTTTTTTAGTTACAATTTTCCACAATTTTAAAGTTCAAAACTAAAGTCCAAGTATTAGAAATGTTTTACCTATTTATTAATAAGTGTATTCGACTCTGATTTTGAGTTATTTTAAGAATATTTCATGTATATTCAAGTTCATTTTTTAATTCCTTCAAAATATCGAGATCGGCAACCCTGCGTTGCATGAGATTGCTCTCTCACTTTCAGCTCACTCGTTTCTACGGAATAAATCCAATTTTCGCGGCTATCCTACCATACGGTCTGTAGAATCGGACGGTAGAAGCGATGGTGACGACACATTAAGATTACATTGCGCTCTCATAAGATAGGTCGTATCAGCTGATACGGTTTTGCGTCGGTAACTGTTTGTGCTATAAATCAAGAACAATGATTGATATCCAGATATCCACACCATTCAGACAGTTTTATACTTCAGTAACCAAAAGCCATAATATCCGCTGTACTTACCTGCTACGACTGAAGATAATGAACAAATTGAAGAAATAAATTAAATATTAAATTTTTATACCACATCTTATTATTTTGATTATCCCTGTAATATGTTCAGTACAGCTCTCTCTCTCTCACTTTCTATCTCTCACACTCACTATCAATGAATCGCTAAGGAAGTATTCAGTTCCATCACGTGTACTGTGCTGCACGCGACTTTTTTGTGTGTTAACTCTCTCTCCGCAAATTCCTACTTGTCTTCAAGCAGGCATTGAACATATAGTATGTTGTTAAATTGTGGCTGTATGGATCTTGGAACATTGTTTGTTTTATAAGTGATTTGTGTCGGATCTTTTTCAACTTGTACGATTAGTTTTTCGTTAGGTTTTATACAGAATTGTATTACAACTATTGCTATAATAAAGGCCAATAGGAAAATTATAACAATGCGGTTCGAGGAGAAATCTGTATTTATTTGGTATAATTGTTTTATTTTTTATGTTTAGTGTCTGTAGACGATCCAAATCTATTGGTGTCATTTGGATGAATGTTGCTCCGGGTTTCGATACAGTTTTCTCCTTGTTGTTGAATTTTTTGTTGTTTATGGCTATGTTCTCATTCCAATAGTATCTGAGGTATGTTTCTTTCATATGTCGAGTTATATTGCTTTGTATTAAACTGCCGTTAAAGTTGTTAAGTAGGATTAAGCTGTTCTCAATCTCTTTGACTTCCGTGATATGATCTACATCAGTAAAGTCACAGAGCCATTCTTTAATTTCCAATAATTTAGAAATACATTTTGTATCTCTTAGGTTAATGGTATCATATTTCACACACATTTTTATATTATTGGATGTTTTGCAATTGGAATCTTCGGACAAAAATATATCATAGGTGGTTGGTTCTAATTCTGGAATTTTTACAATGTAAACTATTGCTGTTTTGTTATGTAAGACTGATTCTTCAGTTGAAGTTGTTATATAATATTATTTTTTTTTTTAAATTGCATGGGCTACAAGTATTTTATTTCATTTATAAGTAAAGTATTTATTATATTCAATTTGCCCATTGGATTGCGTAATTAACGTTTGATATTTCTTCTATTATTAGTCTGACTTGCTTTTGTAGATTTGTTGCTATTTCATTATTAAACAAATTGTCTTTCTTGATCGTATTTTTTAACATACTTGAGATTGTAGTAAAATTGTTAATTTTATTCTGTAGTTGTTTATTTATAATGACTTGGTCGTTATTGTTTATAATAAGGCTATTGAGATTATTTTATATCATTAGTATATCATCATTATCTGGATTTCCTGCAACGTATTTCCAAGCTGATCCAATTTAATTTATTGATCTAGTTCGGCGGACTTTGAAAGTGAATGCGGTTAATGCAGAGAGTGATTGTACTATTTCATGAGTTAGAGTATGAAAGAGATAGCTTGTTTTAAGATCTTCTATGGTGTGCTCTCGGATTTTTAGGAGTCCAATTTCTATTTGCTTAAGATCTATTAAGTAAATTACTTTTATGGATGATGTCTGTAATTTCCCTATTCCTTTATAGAATGTAATGGTAAATGTATGTGCGTCCGTTGCTTGTTTTTGTTTTAGTTATATACTCTCTGCTGGTATAATATTGCTCAGGGTCTGTGGTCACGTTTCTGCCGAAAAATATTTCTAGTCGATGAGTTTTTGTTACGGAATGTATTGACTAATTTATCTCGTAGGCAGCTAGTTCCAATAGATCTTCAAATGTCCGATTTACCTGCTTTGTTTTGAAGCATCTCATAATTTCTGAAAGGGTGGAATGAAATCTTTCAACTTGGCCATGTACAGAACTCTTGTAGAGCGGGACTTTAAAAACATTAATACCTAGCTGGTCTTTCATCATGAAAGTAATCGTTGCAGAATTAAGAGATTTCCCGTTATCTACTATAACGCACTTGTATACTCTATAATAAAACAATATGTCATTCAAAGGGTTTTTTTTAAATTTCTATTGACTTTGATTGGATTATTCTTGCTTGTGCAAGCTTTCAAAATTTATCTATTGCTGTTAAGACCAATTTTTTTTTCAGTTGAGAATATGTCTATGTCAAGTGTATGTCAGTTAATAGATTGCGGTCAGGCGTTGTTGATGGATGCCTAACAACGCGTCCAGCTTGGATGTAGTCCAACGCAGTCGGTCGCTGTCCAGGTTTCTCGCAGTCAATGTGGGAGTTGATTGTAGGTAACTTCTTTGGTCTATTGCGTTGCGACATTTACTTCGCTCTCTTATCGCTGGCCTTGTGGCTCAATGATTATATCAATAACAAGAACGTATGTTTTAACGACAAAGCCGGAGTAAGTACATTTATTAAAAGTAAAATATTAACTAATTGTATTACAAAATTGGATTTAAAGCTAAACCTAAAAGTTGGACCCATAAGCTATAAAATTACAGCCGGCAAGCCGACTCAGGATAAGCGATAAGGTAGACATTTGCAGCATAGTCAAATATCAGGCTATCGCAGCTGACCTAGTAGTCATGCCACTGAGCTCATGCGTCAGCGGAATATGTCTCAGCATAAGCGATAACGTAGACATTTGCAGCATAGTCAAATAACAGGTTATCGCAGCTGACCGAGTAGTCAGGCCACTGAACTAATGCGTCAGTGAAATATGTTTGAAGCAAATGGGTAAAGTAAGTGCGTATTTCTTATATTATTTTGATGCAATTCTTAAGTGTTAACTACTCCCCCCTCAAGTCTACGACCGTCCGCCGTTATTTTATAGTTGTTGATGAACTTCTCTACCTCTCGCGAAGCTTGTCTCCTCTTTGAGATTTGCCATATGATGACAGAGCCACTTAAGATGACGTTGAGAGCAACACCGGCGATAGTCCATGTATTGAATGAGTCGGAGCACGCAGCTTGTCTTTGATGTCTTGGATGACACGAATATTGACATTGTTCATTTTTGGGAGTTGCGGCACACTTAAGACTGGGTCGTGACTAACGATGTTAAGCAGCGGTAACCCCGCTTCAGGCGGCTTGGCTGAGTGCTACAGGAGGCTACGTCGCTAGCTTGCAGTGCTCGTGCACAGATGTCTTGTGCCGTTAACTTACAAACGGATGCGAATGTTGTTGTTACGCATTCGTTAACTCTGGTACAGATAAACTTAAACCTATTTATATTCTCAGACTGTAGGACCTTATTCTTCGATGCTTCAGTTAGGCTAACTATAGGGATCTCTACGGGGTGTTCCTTTAAGATTCTCTCCAAATCTCCCTGATCAAAAATAGTGGGATTTATAGCTTCATCGAATGTAATTGTGAGAATCAAGTTTGAAATCTGGTTTATTAAAGTTCTATTTCTCGTTAAGAATGTTTCATATGAATGCGGTGTGTCAACCATCTCATTCTTTTTTGCTTTAATTATTTCATTTTATCGTAGCGGAGAGTTTATTAATTGGTTTTTGTGTTTCTGAATTGATTACCATTTGCCATCCAACTTTTTCAAAATCGGCCGCATCTGGTGTGCCGGCTATTACCTTGAGTTCTGAGCCTAGGAAATCCAGACTTCTTACCATTTTATGGTGCACTTTATTACGGACTACAAATTTCTAATATGTGCTATATTCACGTCTTACAACTTTCACATATGCGAGTGAGGAAATAATTCTGCAACTTTTGCGGTCTCATCTAACATATACGAATCCTCACAATAAAAGGACTGCGAGTTTAATCCTGCAAAGACAGAAGAAGAGGGAATAAAGATCGTAGTGTTCTTAACTATTAACTTTAGTCTGTGCGATTTTCTCGCATGTAAGTAAGTGCTACTTAAGGTTGCTTTGAGGACCACCCTCCCTTTAATAAGAACAGACGTTTTTAGATCTACTTGAATCGTTTCTTCTGTGCAAAGCGGTGTTAACTTATTTCTTAACCTTTTATTGTTTTTTTCGAACACTTTTTCGGCAACTTCAAAAACTATATTCTGCCTGTTCGGGTTAGATCTTTCAATATTATCATGTTGGGCTTTTGCGATTTTATTTTTGATAGTCCGCCTGAGTTCGCTAGATGCTGCGTGAATCACATCGATCGAGGTTTGGCTCATGACCAGGCTATTGTTGCCCTCAAAATTAAGTCGGCGGTGTCATCAGACATTTTTTCTAGCTTAAAAGATCTAGCTATGTCCGCAAGAGTGCCATGGTGTCCATTTGAACAACTGTGATGAGGTGGTGCATTCACAATGTCTATGTCATACCCGTTTTTTAACAGTGATCTAATTGTCTCCGAATTGAAAGCGGCTTCATTGTCGCAATAAATTGTTCTTGGTTGAGGAAATAAATTTAAAAGTTGGATAATGGGCATTTTTACATCCATTATCGTGCGAGACGCGATCAATTGTACAACGGCAAACTTCGAGAACTTGTCAACGCAAGTAAGGAACGATTTTTTGCCCGTTGAAAAAATGTCAATGTGGAGCATTTTTCCAGCATATAATGGAATTGGTGTTACCCCAAGCATTTCTTGGGGTACCTGTCGTGTTTCGCTTTGGTACATATTATATTTTGCAATTGGTCACCACCTCATTGATGAATTTTGCCATTTTCGGAAAATATTAATCACGAAGGCTTTGTTTATTATTTTCCCGAGCGGCCCTATGAGCGCGATTGTGTTCAGTGATGATAATTTCAGTTTGTTCATCTTTGTTTGTAATGTCGACAACGATATCTTTGCAGTGCCAGAACTTAGTTCCCGGAAAATTTAACACCAAATCATGTTGTATACTGGCCAATATCGGTAAATCACAGTAAATCGCGTTTACTGAGTTGGTACTATGAGTGGTTTAATTTCTTCGAATAGAGCGTTTTTAGCTGCAAATTTATTAGGCGGCGTATTTTTCTGCCAAAGAGTGTGATGTTTCTTTTAAACGGACATTTGGCTTCTTCGAGATCAAACTGGTTCTTGAAGCAATTTTAAGTATTTTCTATCGAATCGATCGTGTAGAATAATGATATCTCACTGTGAATTGCCGTAGCATCTGACTGCACTTCATTTTTCAGTTCGCTCACATTCTGTCGAGACAGGGCATCCGCTACAAAATTTTCTTTGCCGGGTTTGTAGAACACTTTTGCATTGTGTTCATCAATGTATGATATCCATCTTTTGATTTTCGCATTTGTGTTCCTGTCAGAGACAGCGAAGGTGAGGGGTTGGTGGTCTGTAAAAATGTTGATTTCTTTTGACCTTTATTGGTAATTTTGTAATTTACCCAAAGCCCAGACAATGGTTACCAACTCTGTTTCGTTCGTAGCATAGTGCGCTTTGCTTTGTTTTAGCATTCGCGAAATCATGGTAATTGCATCGCATAAGCATTTTAAAATTGTGTCGACATGCTTCACAGGATCGAACTCAACTGTAAATGTCGTCAATGGTTCTTTAAAGATAGACGGCATAACTCGTATTTTCCACCGTTTACCGACTGTTTAAATGACTATAAACTCCCCTTCCAACTACACCGCTTCATCAGGGTAAATAATGTCACACCCTAATACAACACACCACACCTTGGAACACAACTCGCCCTCACAACATACACGACCACACTGCACACGATGTCACCACAGAAGTTACCACCATACACGATGACTCCCCACACAATCAACAAAAAGAGGAATTGGATCATCAATTCAACACATTCGAAGTAATAGCGATCCTGCGCGCATACCATACTTTTCGCAAACCCAAACTCGTTTCGCGAACGTAGTTTTGGATCTTCACCGCCTCCAGTTTTCGGCACGAACATTTGTAGCGTCAATTTAATATTTTAATATATTAATAATTAATTTAAAGTTTGTACTCGTTACTCGGACATTTTTATTTACGATGGTTTGTGCAAGTGTCTGATTTATTCATGGTCCTTCGAGCCGGAACACCTGCAGAAGCTACACGCTCGAAGCAAGGTGCTACAAAGCAAAAGAGGGGTAAAGACATTTTTTACACTAAATTCATTGCTGAGAGTGACAGTCTAATACGATACTGCACTCGTTTTTCATCTTCGCCGATTCAAGAAAATTCTGAATCGGTATTAGAAATTAAAACAGACAATCTTGACAATTTTTGGAAACGTCTCCAAGCTGCATATGACGCAATTGTAGAATCTGACGACTCAGATCTACCAGAAAATTTCAAATCTTCGGCTTACGCCAAATACGAAAACTGTTTAGACCAGTTCGAAGAAACTAAAGCAATGATTTTCGATCAACTTAAGCTAATAAAAGCAATTGTACCTACTCCACATCAGCCAGTAGAGCTGCCACAAGTTCAAAGTCAAGAGGCAAGCTCGGGCATCCATCTCGAGGTGCCCGCATGTGACACAGAAATATTTTATGGAGGTTATGAAGAATGGCCGTCCTTCCGGGACATGTTCACTGCCGTATACATCAACCATCCAAAATTATCAAAAGCGCAAAAATTGTATCACCTCCGATACAAAACTAAAGGTCAAGCAGGCGCAATAGTAAAACAGTTCGCACTAAATGACGACAATTTCAATTTGGCTTGGGAAGCTCTAAAAGCAAGATATGAAAATGAAAGAATATTGGTCGATAACCAAGTAACGACACTAATAAACTTGCCAAAAATTCAAAAAGAAACCAGTGAAGAGTTTATAAGACTACAATCCACTGTTTCAAACTGTTTGTCGGTTTTATCGACACAAAATATTCCCACAGACAGCTGGGACCCTATACTGGTAAACATATGCACCGCCGCATTACCAAAAAAATCTTTACTTTTATGGGAGCAATCGCTCTCATTACGAAAGAAATGCCCCACGTGGCAACAAATGAAAGACTTTCTTACTACCCAGTACGAAATCGCTGAAAGGGTAGACAAAAAGCTAATTAAAACAAAAAATGTACAACACGACCAAAAAAGAAGCTTCAATAGACCCCAAGCTAGTAGCAAAAATAAATTAAACAGAAGCTTTTACAAATCTCAATCGTTCACATCCGAACAAAATAATCATACGTCATGCGAACTATGCACGAGAGGGCATAAACTACAATCTTGCGAGAAATTCAAAAAATTAAATATTATAGAAAGAAACTATTTCGTGAGATCAAAAAAATTTTGTACAAATTGCTTGTCACATGCGCATACATATAAAAATTGCAAAAGCAAATTCAATTGCCTATATTGTCACAAAAGACACCACTCAATGCTTCATTACAGCAAATTTCCCATATCACCTCAAAGAAGCGCTTATACAAAAAGAACCACAGGTTTAGTGGTAACAACAACTCCCAAAAACCGAAATCCCAAAAATTGCCAAAAGACACCATGTTGCTCAAAGGCACAAAAAACTCAAACGCTACACAGCGAAATACAAAATAGGGTATTACTACCCACAGCAGTCATCTCCATCGAACACCGAGGAGAACTGTTTAAACTTAGGGCCTTAATAGACCAAGGATCACAACGATCTTTCATAGCGTCTAGGGCTCAAAAAAGGCTACAACTGCCAACAAAACAAGCCAACTTTGAAATTACAGGAATGGGCGGAAGAGTAGTTCAAAACTCTAATAAAATCTGCCCCATTACCTTAATTTCCCCCCAAGCGGATAAGCACATACAAGCAGAAGCTATAGTCTTACCGCAACTTACAAATATGCTTCCAAGCTATCACATAAATAGCAAGCATTGGCAAAAGGTTTCACACCTAAAGCTAGCAGATCCCAACTGCAACACTCCCGCTCAAATAGACCTTCTATTAGGCAGCGATCTCATACCACAGATAATACTCGAAGGTATTGAGAAAATTTCAAATACACTTCTGGCACAAAACACTATTTTTGGGTGGATCCTAAGTGGACTAGTTTCGGAACCAGTTACCACCATGACCACTCAAGTTGAGGAATACCTCAATTCACAATTGAAAAAATTTTGGGAGTTAGAAAAATGCCACCTCATATCAATTACAACCCCAGAAGATCAGTATTGTGAAGACTTCCACAAAGCCACAACTACTCGATCAAATAATGGCCGGTACGTCGTACGACTACCACTAAAGCCACAACTTTCCAACACTCCACAAATTGGCACAAGAAACCAAGTCAGAGCTTCTTCTGACACCCCTAGTGTTAACAACACAAATATTTATAAAACAACTAAATCATCCAAATATATAACTAAATATACCAAAAGAAAATAATTTCCAACAATATAAAAATACAGGGGATCCACTAGAATGCAATATCTGACTAGTTTTCATATCGTACTGAGTCAATATCCGCATTATTCGCAATAATAATTTCGACCCCGCAGGATGGCTTTCGCCAATTATGATACAAGCGAAAATCCTAATCACAATTCTCAAATAATCTAAACGATATTCGAATCTCCCGATTCTTGGCCGCAATCGCCCACGCCCATACATAATATCGTTCGCAGTATAGTTGTCCTAGAAAGTCGAAATATCGACACCTATCTTACTATAGTGGCTCATAGTTGCCTCAATTTTCATAATTATAAATAATTCAAAAATCAAGTTAAGGGAGCACCATACTCCCAATGTGAAACAGTGACGCACCTAGATTTACAAAAAGCAAAGGTCGCACTTATCCCAAATATCTAAGCGCTCAGTAGTTTATGGGAAACACTTGTAAAAGTTGTAAACCTCACTTTAAAAAGTGGGCGAAAATCTTAAATCTCACTCTCGCAAGATCCCTATTCAAAGGTTTCAAAGGAGCACCCATTCTGGCCATATCTGAGCCAGGCGTGGAGTCGCTCACCGTAATAAACCGATGGTAAAGAAGTTTTAAACAAACAAATCGAATAAATGCAAAACAACGTTGCTTGCTTAACGCACTAACTTCCAAATCAAAAAACATAATACCCATTTCAAAATCAAGATTCCATCCTACACGTACAGGTAAATATGGATCTACCACTACTGCATTATCATGCATACCGCGCCCTCGTGTCCCGTGATACCTGGGACATTCACAGCATATCTGTACTACTAGGCAAAATATTCGCCTAGGGGGCCCAGGATGTTTAAATGACTATAAACTCCCCTTTCAACTACACCGCTTCATCAGGGTAAATAATGTCACACCCTAATAAAACACACCACACCTTGGAACACAACTCGCCCTCACAACATACACGACCACACTGCACACGATGTCACCACAGAAGTTACCACCATACACGATGACTCCCCACACAATCAACAAAAAGAGGAATTGGATCATCAATTCAACACATTCGAAGTAATAGCGATCCTGCGCGCATACCATACTTTTCGCAAACCCAAACTCGTTTCGCGAACGTAGTTTTGGATCTTCACCGCCTCCAGTTTTCGGCACGAACATTTGTAGCGTCAATTTAATATTTTAATATATTAATAAATAATTTAAAGTTTGTACTCGTTACTCGGACATTTTTATTTACGATGGTTTGTGCAAGTGTCTGATTTATTCACCGACAATGACGTTTTTCGCGGTCCTGTGCAGCTAGGTAAATTTTGGTGGTACCCCGAGCTTAAATCTAGGGTTGTGCAAAACTTTTCCTGTCCTAGATTCATTGGAATGCTCGGCATTTTTTAGCTTCTTTACGGGTATAATGTAATTCTATGCCGCCCCTGTATCGATTAATATTTTTAAAATTCTCCCATCCAAGTGTCGTTTGATGTACGGCGGTCGGGATTGTTCCCTAAAAAATGCAGTGATTCATTGTCACACAGCGACTCAGTGTTTTCTTCAATTTCAATTGCAGCAGCCTTTGCTGCTGTTGACTTCACTTATTTTTTCACCTTGGGTGCGGTGTTATACTCACTTTTACTATTGCACTACTTTTAGTGAAAAACTCTTTAATTAATTTTTTTAAACGTTAGTATTATATAATATATTTTTTGATAATACTTTATAATATAAAAAGTTCACTTTCTTATATTTGTGGTTTTAAATAATTTATAATACACTTCCCATTTATAATTTCACTTTTATTTTATGCGACGAAAATCACTCTGCGGGAATGTTTTAATGTAGAACCTTATAGGTCATGGATGAAATCGAAAAGAGTGCCCATTCCGATCTGACTGGTCCCTTTTCAACATTCGGGTGGTGGAAAAAACGGTAGTTGCAGTGTGGGTGTATAGTGTGGTTGATTAATTGTATATGGTTGAGTTGGTGAGTGATATGGTGTGTTGTAGGTAGTGTATGATGTTGCATTGTGTTATGTTGTATGGTATGATGTTGTACGGTGGTTGTGAGCTTAGTTGTAAAAATGTCGCGGGATTGGAAGTCGCAGGAACATCCCGGCCACCCTAGGCGAATTAATTGCCTAGAAGTCTTTGCAACTGTTGCAGAGTGCTCACTACGGCGTTCTATCCGGTTGACCTTTGCCGCTGGTTGCGATGACCATAGGGTGATGGAGCTGGCCGTGAGCGTGCCCCTCTGGATGGCTTCGGGCGATGTACTCTTTGGCGCTGGACGGGATTCCCTTGTTGTCTGTGCCGGTGACTGGTCTGTGTTGTGGACTGATTTGCTCGTCGAGGGAATCGATGGAACAAAGTATGATGCGGCCGTTGGCAATATTGACACGATCCGTCGGTCATACAGTCAAAGGTGGAGTGACTATCTGCCAAGCAAGTCATACAGTGTCCGTGGGCTCTGGCGATCTGTTGGCGTTGAGCGGGCTTCATGCTCTTGAAGATAGTGCACCTCTTCAGGACGTGAGGTCGACGGCATAGACTGCATCGTGGAGGCGGATGGTCATCAAACTGCTTCTCGTTTGCATCTCTGGCTGCTGCTGCAGATGATTGGCTGTGCGGAGCCGTGGCGCTTTGAATCCTTGGTGCTGCGATGGGTGGACCAGATGCTCTAGGCGCAGCAATTACGGACCTCACAGTCGTGAGAGCGCTGTGGATATCTCCTACGTCCATTTCTATCGGAATAGGAATATATTAAAGTATGGTTTGGCTCATAATTTTGAATTATGATGTATGTTGCTTGGTTTGAAAAATAGATATATATAATATATATATATACATATGTATATGTAACTATATATGTTGTGTTTAATTTTTAATCGCGTTTGTTAGTGTTAGATTTACATGTACGGATTATAAAACGGTAGTATTTCGAGTTAATCGAATTAATTGTCGGTTTTGATTTTATTTATGCGCTTGTCTTGGCGGGGTTTGTATAATCGGTTCTTCGGTGTTCGGAAGAAAACACAATTTTACTAATGGTCGAGTTAGTATACCAGTTTGTGTTCGTACGTGTACTATTCTTATGTGACCATCTCGTCCCCGATGGACCTTTTCAATGCGGCCTAGTCGCCATTTTGTTGGAGGAAGGCATTCATCATGTATGATGACGCATTCGCCCGTATTTGGTTCCTTCTGGATCGTTTTCCACCGATGTCTCTTATGGAGATCTTTAAGGTAATGAATTCATGATGAAGTATCTTAATTCTTTCCCATCGGTCTATTAAATTGAGTGAGTCTCCTTCTGCCTCAGGTATGGCGAGAAGTGGAGCTCCTCTGAGGAAATGTCCAGGTGTAAGAGCTGTGAAATAGGAGGGATATTGCGAGAGTGGTGAGATGGGTCTTGAATTTAGTACGGCTTCTATACGAGCGAGTAGTGTGGTAAATTCCTTATTATTGAATTTATGATTACCTCTGCCGTTTTCTTATCAGGTAGTGTCGCTGCGCAAATATTTATTAGGATAGGGTCCCACGATTCTGTGGATACATTTTGTGTTTCTAACACAGATAAGCAATTAGTCACTGTCGAGTATAGTTTTTGAAATTCTTGGCTGGTTTCTTGTTGAATTTTTGGTAAATTCATTAATATAGTTATTTGGTTAGCTACCAATACTCTTTCGTTTTCGTATCTTTCGACCAGTGCATCCCAAACCAGATTAAAATTTTTGTCATTCAAAGCGAAACGCTTGACGCAGTTTTGTACCTGAGATGGTACAGCTTTTGTGCTCGTGAAAGTTTAGGATGGTTGATATACACGGCAGTGAACATGTCCCGGAAGGACGGCCATTGATCATAACCACCATGAAAAACTTCAGTATCACAAGCTGGTACTTTTGAAAATATACCTGTATCTAGGTTTTCTTTTGGATTTGTAACTACTATCGGAGGAGGAGTAGTGGCTCTACATGGCCTTAATAAATTTATTTAGTCTAATATCATTGCCTTCGTAGTTTCGTACTGGTCGAGGCAGTTTTCATATTTGTGTTTTCTGGGAGTTCAGCGTCGTCAGTATCTAATATTGTATCGTACGCTGTCAGAACGCGTGCCCATATATTATCTATGCTTTGAATTTTTAAATTTAGGACTGATTCTGTATTGTCGTTAATAGGCGAAGCCGAAAACCGTGTGCAGTATCTAATAAAACTGTCACTTTCAGTTATGAACCTTGACAGTGAATTGTCTTTGGTTCTTTTTTGTTTTGCATCCTGCTTTGAGCGTGAAGCTTCTGCGGGTGTGCCTTGTGCTTTATCATCATCAGCCATTTTTGGAATTTCTAATGATAGATGTGTTCGTGATTTAACCTCTTTTGATTTATCAGATTGCATTTATAACTCTTTGAATTAAATTGAAAGCTATTAGCTAGCTATTAAAATAGTTGTGTATTAAATATAATATTTGCTTTAATACGGTTGTAGTAAAAAAGTTTTAGTTTGCTGGCCAAAGCTGTAGTTAAAAATTTTTTTTTTTTGTTGAAACTGATTGTAAAATTAGTCTGTTATAATTTTTTTTTTTTTGTTTTTTATCGGACAAGTCAATTTAGATTTTATTAATATGTATGTCCGTATTATTATTATATTAAAAATTGCCGAAATTGCTTACTGGGTATTCGTTTCACTCGCGAATAATATGTATATTTTGTATGTATGTATATTCGTTTTTATTATATGTATCTATATACATTTGTTTAAAAAGAACGCGAAAATAAAATTGTTCTTAACAACAAATGTATATATATCTGCATACCTATGTAAGTTAATTTTAATTTTCATATGTTTGTATATGCTAATCCGTTTTGACCGTATACTTTTTAGTTATATTGGCATGTGTACATATACATATATGTACATGCATACATGTAACGCGTTTTTGTAAAGTTTCGCTGAGTGCCTATATTTATATATATATATATATAGTTGTAAATATTAGGTAAAGTAAAAAGTTCGTTCGGTTTTTATCTAAGAGATGGCGTTATTGTCCATAGTACTAGTGTTACGAGTCGCATCATGTCATACTATACGGCGCTGAAAACGTTTTTATTTGCGCTAAAAGTTTGTCTTTGACAGTTTTTCGATTGATTTACTCAGTTCGTTGTGAACGCTCGTCAAAGATGGACACCAACAAAGAGAAAATTCGCTATATTTTACAATTTTTTTCGATCAAACCGAAAAAGCAGCCAAAGCGGCTGAAAATATTAATTTAGTTCATGGGCCCGATACTGTAAACGAACGTGTAGCACAAAAGTGACTTCCTAGGTTCCGTTCCGGTAATTTCGATGTGAAAGATGCACCACGCGTCGGGAGGTCTGTCGTCGAGAATTGCGATCATGGAAATAGTGGAAACAGACTGTCACGTGAGCACTTATTTAATTGCTGAGGAACTAATGATAAGCCAGAAAGCCGTTTGGAACCATTTGCATAACCTTGGATTCAAAAAGGAGCTCGATGTTTGGGTGTCACACGAACTAACGCCAAAAACATGATGGACCGAATTTCCATCTGCAAATCGCTGCAGAATCGCAACAAAATCGACCCGTTTCTGAAGCGGATTGTGACTGACGATGAAAAATGGGTCACTTATGACAACATCGAGCGCAAACGGTCGTGGTCAAAGCTCGGGGAAGCGGCCCAGATGGTGGCCAAGACCTGATTGACGGCCAGGAAGGTTTTGCTGCGTGTTTGGTGGGATGGGCAAGGAATCATCTACTGCGAGCTGCTCCCCTATGGCCAAACGCTCAATTCGGCCCTCTACTGCCAACAACGGGACCGCTTGAAGGCAGCACTCATCCAGAAGAGGCCATCTTTGATCAACAGAGACCGAATTGTGTTCCATCAGGACAACGCCAGGTCACACACGTTTTTAAGGACGCGCCAGAAACTCAGGAAGCTCGGATGGGAGGTCCTAATGCACCCACCTTATAGTCCGGATCTGGCACCAAGTGATTACCATCTTTTCCTGTCCATGGCGAACGCGCTTAATGGTGAGAAGTTGGCCTCAAGAGAGGCCTGTGAAAATTGGCTCTCCGAGTTTTTTTGGTAATAGGGATGCAGCCTTTTACGAGAGGGGTATAATGAGGTTGGCATCTCATTGGCTACAAGTTTACGAACAAAACGGCGCATATTTGACTTAAATCGGACAAATGTACACAAAGTTTTCATCAATCAATAAAAAACCGAACGAACTTTTTACTTTACCTAATATAATATATTACTTTCTATGTATATTTTTTAAGAGAATATATAAGAGAAATGAGAAGAGCAAAAGAAAAGTGTACAAACATAAATGCCGATAATGTTATTGTTGTTTTCTTTTTCTTTCTGCCTTTGCTTATATGTTCTGAGCGATCCTGCTTGTTGCTTTATGGTCCCAAGGGGTATCGCTGGAAGTTTGCAAGTCGATGAACTTGACTTATAAAATTGTTTTTGTATTTTGTCTTGTGGTGTGTTTGGAGACACGAATTAAGCAGGCAGGTATTTGAACAACAGTCATTTTTTTGGAACTTTTAGAATTAGTTAATTTATGTATGTACCATATGATTATGTAGGCATGTTAGAAAAGATGTTACTTGCGATTAATAGCAAAAGGCAAAGTTTTAAAGCCCAAAACATTTTGTATTTAAATTATAGGTATATGCACATATGTATGTATGTATTTCTGTAATATGTTTAATTTTTTCTTTTCTTAGCCTTTGCTTATGGGCTCTAGGCGATCCTGCTTGTTGCTTGATTAGCCCAAGGGGTATCGCTGGAAATAGTGCAAGTAGGAATACTTGACTTTGCAAAAAAAAATTTTTTTTGAAAGAATATAACGGTGTGTTTGGAGACACAAAATAAGCTGAGGCAGATACCGTATATTGTTTTCTTTTTCAGTTATTTTGTTCAGTTTTTTATTTCTAACGAAATACCGATAAAACTGTAAATCAACATACATAAGTATGTGCATAAAATGCCTCTATTTTAAATGTAATTGGAATGGACTCACTTTTTTTCCGCCAAGGGTTTTTGGGAGTAATACTTATGAATGTGTATGCTTCTTCTCGTTTTTCTCTGTTTTAATTTTGTTCTTGTCTCCGGCGTTTTTCCTGTGCGTTACTGTCCTCCTCTCTGCGTGCTTGGTGGATATAATTCCCGTGCTTTTTGTTGATTTTTTCTCTTAGTTTTGGTTAAATCGCGCCCGTTTTTAATTTTTGGTGATTTTTTGTGTTAGTTTTGTATATCAATTGAATTCGCGCCCGTTGTAGTAATTTTGTTTAACCACTGTTAGTATGTATTTAGGTATGCATATATGTACATATATTAGTACTTTTGTACTTTTCGTTTTTGAACTTTTTTTTGTACTTTTCACTTTAATTTTTACGTTTTTCCTTTTTTTTTTCTTTAGGTGCCTTTCAAAGAGGCTCGAAGGACCATTTGTTGACTTCACTTATTTTTTCACCTTGGGTGCGGTGTTATACTCACTTTTACTATTGCACGACTTTTAGTGAAAAACTCTTTAATTAATTTTTTTAAACGTTAGTATATATTATATAATATATTTTTTGATAATACTTTATAAAATAAAAATTTCACTTTCTTATATTTGTGGTTTTAAATAATTTATAATACACTTCCAATTTATAATTTCACTTTTATTTTATGCGACGAAAATCACTCCTTATAGGTCATGGATGAAATCGAAAAGAGTGCCCATCCCGGTCTGATTGGTCCCTTTTGATCATTCGGGTGGTGGAAAAAACGGTAGTTGCAGTGTGGGTGTATAGTGTAGGTGTATAGTGTGGTTGATTGATTGTTTATGGTTGAGTTTGTGAGTGATATGGTGTGTTGTAGGTGGTGTATGATGTTGCATTGTGTTATGTTGTATGGTATGATGTTGTACGGTGGTTGTGAGCTTAGTGCCGTTTCACATTGGGATTCAAAAGAGTCTGATGTTTTTCAAATTTTCTTTTGGTGTCGCCCTGGGCATTCACACGGTCAAAAAGAGTCCAGCAACTCGAGTCTAGTTTTTCTGCATTCCTTTTCACAAAATTTTCAGAAATGTTTGTGCCGTTCGAATGCGCATCACTTAGAGTATGTTGCATATTTCATTTGTATGTTGGGATAGTGGTCCCACATTTTGCTTGCAATGAATTAGCATGAATGTGGTAGAACAATATGCATAATACCTACCTGCTTAATATTTTCAAAGAAATACGTTTCTTGTTGAATTTTTGGTAAATTCATTAATATAGTTATTTGGTTAGCTACCAATACTCTTTCGTTTTCGTATCTTTCGACCAGTGCATCCCAAACCAGATTAAAATTTTTGTCATTCAAAGCGAAACGCTTGACGCAGTTTTGTACCTGAGATGGTACAGCTTTTGTGCTCGTGAAAGTTTAGGATGGTTGATATACACGGCAGTGAACATGTCCCGGAAGGACGGCCATTGATCATAACCACCATGAAAAACTTCAGTATCACAAGCTGGTACTTTTGAAAATATACCTGTATCTAGGTTTTCTTTTGGATTTGTAACTACTATCGGAGGAGGAGTAGTGGCTCTACATGGCCTTAATAAATTTATTTAGTCTAATATCATTGCCTTCGTAGTTTCGTACTGGTCGAGGCAGTTTTCATATTTGTGTTTTCTGGGAGTTCAGCGTCGTCAGTATCTAATATTGTATCGTACGCTGTCAGAACGCGTGCCCATATATTATCTATGCTTTGAATTTTTAAATGTAGGACTGATTCTGTATTGTCGTTAATAGGCGAAGCCGAAAACCGTGTGCAGTATCTAATAAAACTGTCACTTTCAGTTATGAACCTTGACAGTGAATTGTCTTTGGTTCTTTTTTGTTTTGCATCCTGCTTTGAGCGTGAAGCTTCTGCGGGTGTGCCTTGTGCTTTATCATCATCAGCCATTTTTGGAATTTCTAATGATATACATATATGTACATGCATACATGTAACGCGTTTTTGTAAAGTTTCGCTGAGTGCCTATATTTATATATATATATATATAGTTGTAAATATTAGGTAAAGTAAAAAGTTCGTTCGGTTTTTATCTAAGAGATGGCGTTATTGTCCATAGTACTAGTGTTACGAGTCGCATCATGTCATACTATACGGCGCTGAAAACGTTTTTATTTGCGCTAAAAGTTTGTCTTTGACAGTTTTTCGATTGATTTACTCAGTTCGTTGTGAACGCTCGTCAAAGATGGACACCAACAAAGAGAAAATTCGCTATATTTTACAATTTTTTTCGATCAAACCGAAAAAGCAGCCAAAGCGGCTGAAAATATTAATTTAGTTCATGGGCCCGATACTGTAAACGAACGTGTAGCACAAAAGTGACTTCCTAGGTTCCGTTCCGGTAATTTCGATGTGAAAGATGCACCACGCGTCGGGAGGTCTGTCGTCGAGAATTGCGATCATGGAAATAGTGGAAACAGACTGTCACGTGAGCACTTATTTAATTGCTGAGGAACTAATGATAAGCCAGAAAGCCGTTTGGAACCATTTGCATAACCTTGGATTCAAAAAGGAGCTCGATGTTTGGGTGTCACACGAACTAACGCCAAAAACATGATGGACCGAATTTCCATCTGCAAATCGCTGCAGAATCGCAACAAAATCGACCCGTTTCTGAAGCGGATTGTGACTGACGATGAAAAATGGGTCACTTATGACAACATCGAGCGCAAACGGTCGTGGTCAAAGCTCGGGGAAGCGGCCCAGATGGTGGCCAAGACCTGATTGACGGCCAGGAAGGTTTTGCTGCGTGTTTGGTGGGATGGGCAAGGAATCATCTACTGCGAGCTGCTCCCCTATGGCCAAACGCTCAATTCGGCCCTCTACTGCCAACAACGGGACCGCTTGAAGGCAGCACTCATCCAGAAGAGGCCATCTTTGATCAACAGAGGCCGAATTGTGTTCCATCAGGACAACGCCAGGTCACACACGTCTTTAAGGACGCGCCAGAAGCTCAGGAAGCTCGGATGGGAGGTCCTAATGCACCCACCTTATAGTCCGGATCTGGCACCAAGTGATTACCATCTTTTCCTGTCCATGGCGAACGCGCTTAATGGTGAGAAGTTGGCCTCAAGAGAGGCCTGTGAAAATTGGCTCTCCGAGTTTTTTTGGTAATAGGGATGCAGCCTTCTACGAGAGGGGTATAATGAGGTTGGCATCTCATTGGCTACAAGTTTACGAACAAAACGGCGCATATTTGACTTAAATCGGACAAATGTACACAAAGTTTTCATCAATCAATAAAAAACCGAACGAACTTTTTACTTTACCTAATATAATATATTACTTTCTATGTATATTTTTTAAGAGAATATATAAGAGAAATGAGAAGAACAAAAGAAAAGTGTACAAACATAAATGCCGATAATGTTATTGTTGTTTTCTTTTTCTTTCTGCCTTTGCTTATATGTTCTGAGCGATCCTGCTTGTTGCTTTATGGTCCCAAGGGGTATCGCTGGAAGTTTGCAAGTCGATGAACTTGACTTATAAAATTGT
The DNA here is from genome assembly GCF_042242935.1 of Bactrocera oleae. Classification (NCBI taxonomy): domain Eukaryota; kingdom Metazoa; phylum Arthropoda; class Insecta; order Diptera; family Tephritidae; genus Bactrocera; species Bactrocera oleae. Next base: position 52,064,817 of record NC_091537.1, on the reverse strand, counting down.
TTTTGTATTTTGTCTTGTGGTGTGTTTGGAGACACGAATTAAGCAGGCAGGTATTTGAACAACAGTCATTTTTTTGGAACTTTTAGAATTAGTTAATTTATGTATGTACCATATGATTATGTAGGCATGTTAGAAAAGATGTTACTTGCGATTAATAGCAAAAGGCAAAGTTTTAAAGCCCAAAACATTTTGTATTTAAATTATAGGTATATGCACATATGTATGTATGTATTTCTGTAATATGTTTAATTTTTTGTTTTTCTTAGCCTTTGCTTATGGGCTCTAGGCGATCCTGCTTGTTGCTTGATTAGCCCAAGGGGTATCGCTGGAAATATTGCAAGTAGGAATACTTGACTTTGCAAAAAAAATTTTTTTTTGAAAGAATATAACGGTGTGTTTGGAGACACAAAATAAGCTGAGGCAGATACCGTATATTGTTTTCTTTTTCAGTTATTTTGTTCAGTTATTTATTTCTAACGAAATACCGATAAAACTGTAAATCAACATACATAAGTATGTGCATAAAATGCCTCTATTTTAAATGTAATTGGAATGGACTCACTTTTTTTCCGCCAAGGGTTTTTGGGAGTAATACTTATGAATGTGTATGCTTCTTCTCGTTTTTCTCTGTTTTAATTTTGTTCTTGTCTCCGGCGTTTTTCCTGTGCGTTACTGTCCTCCTCTCTGCGTGCTTGGTGGATATAATTCCCGTGCTTTTTGTTGATTTTTTCTCTTAGTTTTGGTTAAATCGCGCCCGTTTTTAATTTTTGGTGATTTTTTGTGTTAGTTTTGTATATCAATTGAATTCGCGCCCGTTGTAGTAATTTTGTTTAACCACTGTTAGTATGTATTTAGGTATGCATATATGTACATATATTAGTACTTTTGTACTTTTCGTTTTTGAACTTTTTTTTGTACTTTTCACTTTAATTTTTACGTTTTTCCTTTTTTTTTTCTTTAGGTGCCTTTCAAAGAGGCTCGAAGGACCATTTGTTGACTTCACTTATTTTTTCACCTTGGGTGCGGTGTTATACTCACTTTTACTATTGCACGACTTTTAGTGAAAAACTCTTTAATTAATTTTTTTAAACGTTAGTATATATTATATAATATATTTTTTGATAATACTTTATAAAATAAAAATTTCACTTTCTTATATTTGTGGTTTTAAATAATTTATAATACACTTCCAATTTATAATTTCACTTTTATTTTATGCGACGAAAATCACTCCTTATAGGTCATGGATGAAATCGAAAAGAGTGCCCATCCCGGTCTGATTGGTCCCTTTTGATCATTCGGGTGGTGGAAAAAACGGTAGTTGCAGTGTGGGTGTATAGTGTAGGTGTATAGTGTGGTTGATTGATTGTTTATGGTTGAGTTTGTGAGTGATATGGTGTGTTGTAGGTGGTGTATGATGTTGCATTGTGTTATGTTGTATGGTATGATGTTGTACGGTGGTTGTGAGCTTAGTGCCGTTTCACATTGGGATTCAAAAGAGTCTGATGTTTTTCAAATTTTCTTTTGGTGTCGCCCTGGGCATTCACACGGTCAAAAAGAGTCCAGCAACTCGAGTCTAGTTTTTCTGCATTCCTTTTCACAAAATTTTCAGAAATGTTTGTGCCGTTCGAATGCGCATCACTTAGAGTATGTTGCATATTTCATTTGTATGTTGGGATAGTGGTCCCACATTTTGCTTGCAATGAATTAGCATGAATGTGGTAGAACAATATGCATAATACCTTCCTGCTTAATATTTTCAAAGAAATACTTAAGATGGGAATTCCCTAATCCACCAGAATGTATTGAATATCCGCTACTCTTATTTTCAAGGCCAAATTTATAATAGGAATTTCCTAATCTTTAAGTATTAAAAACTCATAATTTCTTTACTCCATAATCTATGTCTTAATTTTCTCCTTATTTACAATTTGTCATAATATTTCTATTATTCTATGCATACGTATTTGCATATTACATACAAAAATAGATAACAGAACTCAAATTTGCAATCGAATTCATTTGAAACCGAGCGCTCTTGCAACCATTCAAAGAATTTGAAAGTGAAAAGGAATGCTGAAAAGGGTAGCAGCGAGCTGTTACGAACAAGAACACAAAGCGTGCCACCCGAACACGAGTGGCACGGTCCCTTCGTCTTTCCTCGTCGTCCCCTCGCCTACAATAAACTGGTATAAGACTCTATTGAGTCCCTGTGTGAAACGGCACACACAACGCACAACCGGAGTTTGTTTGTCGATATGTAGGGGTGTGTGTGTATATACAACATAGCCACAAAATACTATCTACGAGATACTTATGCCAGTATTTTGGCGATTGCATCGGAATTTCTACAAATCTACGCACATAAGTCCACGAACATGTTGGTGTCGAGCAGCGAACTTGTATTAACACGTGTTTGTCCAACATGCTCGGTTGCCATTAAATATTTCCCAGTATTTGCCGGTATTTATTAGTGCGCTGAGGTCATACGCCAATGCATGCTAACCGGCAAACACACCCGTTTAAATATGCTTGCCTCAAAATTCACATTTTTTATTGTTGCTTTAATTTCATTTGTTTTGGTATTCCTTCTTGCGCGCTTGGCAAACCTTGTTTAAAATCAGGTTATTTAACTTTTATTCTCGAATTTCAAGGCGGCATTGGAAATAACAGTGCAAAGCTAAGCTGAGCAGCATAAGCAGTATGACTAGTTGCAGAGCTGCTCTTATGTAAGAGCTGCTATGGAAATGCAGACATAAATATGTATGTGTGCATAGTTATCTATAATACATACATACATATGCGGCAATCGAAATCACTCTCAATTTGTACACCCACTTCTTTTTTATTCCAAATCATACAAACAAAAAACACCTTTTTAGTAATTTTTGTTGTTTATTTTTTTTTTTGAATCGACATGTTATTTAAGAAATAAATAAATAAAGGGAACTTTTACAGAAAAATTTTGCACACTTAAGTTCACGTAGCTGATCTCTTGGAGAACCTTCGAAAAAAAGGTGTCTGGCGGTGAGAAAAATTTTTCTTCTTAAAATTAATTAACAATTAAAATTAAAAAATTATATTATCATTATAGATGAATACAGATTATAATCAAAGGACTAGTCAAAATTTAGATTATTGACAATATCCCAAAAACGTCGTTTTATATTATATTATCACATTTATCTTGTAAATTGACCTGAAAAATTCGGAATTATTATTAAACATTTAGTTCCTTAGATCATTACCTGTTAAATATATCAAAGAAGGTCATGTGAAAATTTCAAGTCGACTGGTTTTGAAGAAATTTTGCTCAACGACTCTGAAAGCAACGTTTCAAGAAAAACGCTTCCAAACTATTTATTGAATCGACTTCAATTTTCGGATTGTATTCTCAAATATAAGTAAGTAAGTACTTTTGATAAATATGCAAAAAAAGTGGATTTTTTGAAAATCACAAGTGAATATAACCCCGTAAAGGTATAAAAACGAAGGACAGCAACAAATGTTAGCGTAGGCAGAAGATAATTAATATACGATGTAACACATACGCACAAATATATATAAATACCGTTATTTTACTAGCAAACTGATTTTCGGATCAGATTTAGCCGAGTTCCAAATAACGTGTTTATCACTTCCAATCGCCAAGTGAGGCTGAGTTCCTTCTCATATCTGACCAACTGCAGAAGTGACATAATCTCGGTAGAGTCGTCATTGTACTTTCTTCACTACTTTAAAGTGGTATCTCCACAACGCTTGTAAAATATACTTACATATAGTTCTCGGAGTCATTTGTTGTTGTTTTTAAAGCCCTTAAGAGATTAGAGGGTGGTAAGATCCATCTAACTTAATTCATAATCGAGTGGGAAATCTCACTTTCATTATCGTCTAATGAAGTTTATTATACAAGTAATATTATATACAAGTATAATGGTAGCTGGGGTAATTCAAGGATCGATATCGCACATTTTTGGCATTAAACTATAACATATCCACTTTCACTTAATTTTGCTAAGATATGTAAGATAAATTGTGCGATATATACGGTATAAAGTCAACCGGAACTTTGAAATACGTATATAAGGCTTCTCGATTTTCTTATATTAGGTATATGGAGGCTAGGGAAGCAGTTACTGTATTACAACATATCATTACCAGAAATAGGGGCTCACTGAACTTCATTAAGATACCTCATATATTATCCAATATAAATATAAGGTATAAGGTCAAACCGATGTTTGAAAATCTGTAGCGACTAGGATCTAGTCCCTCATATTAGCCATTTAAGGCAAAAGGGTACACTTTTATTAGAAACAGATTATTTCTTTATTTCATTAAGATTTTTTACATATTGACCGATAGAGGCGGCATAAGGTCAACCGGAAGTTCCTATTCCATTATGTTTCCAATAGATGGCGTTATTTATCTGTATCTCGCGTTGTATAAGTCCGATAGGGTCCGACTAGATGACGTTAGATAGATGACATTTTATACTAAAAAATTTTTTCTGACAATTTTGTGATTGGTTTATTCAGTTTTGTTAGAGCGCGCGTCAAAGATGGACAGTAGCAATGAGAAAATAGATATATTTTACAGTTTATCTTCGATAATCGGCTGAAAATGTGAATGGGGTTTATGGTTCTGTTACTGTAACAGCCAATTATGCGCAATATTGAATATCGATTCCGTTCCGATAATTTCGATGTTAAAGATGCACCATGCTCTGAAAGATCAATTATCGAAAAATTCGATCAAATTCGTTTTTTTTATTCACCAATATATATATTAGGTATATGGGAGCTATGAGAAATATTGATCGTATTTTACCCATTTTTGGCACAATAGCATGCTGTCATCACAAAGTGTTCGGTATGTTCGGTAAAAAATCAGCCATACTATGCACTGGGGTCCAGATATTGGTGTCTGTCCCCTTAAAAAGTTAAAGTCCGACTTCGACAATTTGTGTATACCTTAAGGGCACCATTTGTGCGAAATTTCGAAATTCATGTCTTTGAAACGAAAAACTTTCTTTGAATTTTATGGTTACTTTTTACGATTTTGAAAAAATTCAAAATTTTTTAAGGTAGTTTGGTAGTTTTTAAAATTTTTGTTCAAACAATTTTTTTTCCATACTTCTATGTGTCCTCTGAAAACGTACCAGTGTTATTTATTTAATATACAGTAGTTTCTGAAATTAAATCAATAAACTCATAAAATCGAAAAAACCGTCAAATTTTCAATTTTGCATGGCTCTTAGGAAAAATTTTTTAACATTTTTTCCTTTGGCAGAACTTTGTTTTATGATAAGACAAAACTTCCACCAAAATTTATTCGGTGCGGATCGCGTCCAACTATTTGACAAGGAATGACCCACTTCCAAAACAAGCAACCATTAAAGCTTCGCAACATCCGTAAGAAAATTCTCAACTACTCCTTATGGAATTAATAGTAATCTCTATTATATTGCATTTTCAAGCAAATTTCATATGAAAATTATCGATATCGAATTTTTTGGATTTAAATTCTCAGTATATGAAAAAGTTATCTCACTGGTAGCTGAGTCAACCTGCACAAAGTGTCTATAGTATGATTATGTATGGTATTAAGACGAATAATGGGAAAAAGTTTAATTGCTTAATTGATATTAAAGAATTTACTCTGGAAAACTATAACATTTTTGACTTTAATAGAAAAAGTTATGTGAAGCTCTAATTAAAGTTGTGTAGATTATTCTGTCTCTACTTTAATTACTTATGCTAATTGTTGGTTCGATTCTACCTATATATAATTAACACCTCTAAGTATGTACTGAACTTATAGCCACATTGTCAATAAAAGAGTTAAAGATTCTTTGGTTTACGCCATAAAACTACAAAATGAAAACTCTCATAAATGCATTTTATAATACACTTTACAATAAAAGAGAAGATAACAGAATCGAATCAGTACCTACGCTGTTTTTCTATACGTATATAAAACTTATTTTCGTATTACTATAATGAGTGAGAATTACCCCCAAACTTAGACCCATTTGGAATTCTTTTAAGGAATTGTATTCATTGTATATCTGGTATTTTTATTATAAATATTTTCTCTTGAAAGAAATAAGAGCTCAATTTACCCAAATTAACCATAAAATGTAATGACCTTTAATCTTAAATAATTTTTATACTATTGCAACATGTTGCTACAGAGTATACTAATTTTGTTCACCTAACGCTTGTTTACATCACCTTCAAATAATCGAGCTAGATATAGTATGTATATATAAATGATCAGGATGATAATACGAGTTAAAATACGCGTGACTGTCTGTCTGTCCGTTCGTCCATCTGTCCGTCTTTGCAAGCGATAGCTTGAGGAAAAATTAAGATATCTTATTGCAACTTGATGCACGTGTTCCTTAGCAAAAAAGTGAGGACGAGCTCGTCATTACTCGAAAAAATATAAAATGGACTGGAGATCGCAGTAGTAAGGGGCACTTCTGAGCCAACAATTTTGAAAAACTGAGCGTGGCCCAGCTCTTTAATAGGTTTAATATACATATCTCCTAAGCCACTAAAGCTACAATAACCAATTTTACGTAGGACAATTCTATTTATAAGAACTCCTACCGGCAATGTGAAAATGGATTAAATCGGATTATAACACCGCCCTTCCCCCACAAAACGGTTTTGTTGAAAACTACTAAGAGCGCAATAAATCAGTAACTAAATGCTTCAGAAACATGAAGTTTTACCCCTGAGATGGATGTGGCACCGCCCACATGTAGAGGAAAATCCATAACTCGGAACTTACTCGACCAATTTCAACCATATTCGGTATGTAATATTACCCTGGCATTCCTACATTACAGTGTGAAAATACTTGCGGATATTTTCTATTCCAAGCTTCGCATTCACATACAAAATACTTTATAGTCTCATCTTCTTCTACTTCCTGACAGCTTCTAAAATAGAAATTTGTGGTGTTCCTAGTCTGCTGACATGCCTGCCAATAAGACAGTGACCTGAGTGAAGTTACTCCTACTAAATTTTTTATGTCAATCCTTTTCTATTTTAATAGTCGGCATTTCCGGTCTATTTTCCATTCATAAAACGTTTGTGTGCTTGTTGGGCAAGTTAGGGATTGACTCCACCGAGAACAGCTACATTTATCTATAATATGTTTGCCGATTAAGTATCTACAAGCAGCCCGAGGGATATATATTACCTCTTTTTCGGAGTCTAATTTAGTGATGCCTGCTCTGACTAGTTCATCTGCTTCACAGTTACCAGGAATATCACTATGTTTTCGGCTATTATGAACAAAATGGTATTAGCATTCAACTATATCCGTTCACAGTCGGAACATCTCTTTACATAATATACACATACATATATATACACCACTTAAAAAATATCTTAGAAATATAATAGATAGTCAGCTGACGTTAAATAAAAGCCTCGAAGGCCGTAAATAGCAGAAAACTATTTAACCTGTAGTCAGATTAAGTCTTGTTACATTTTGATAAGCTGAAAAAAATATCTTCTTCTTCGTCTTGCAATATGTAATTTTATACCGTTTTTTTCTTGAATAATGTATGTTTGTTTATATAATATTTATCAACAAAACAGCGACTTTGAAAAGCTGAATATAAATTAATAATTGTAGATAAACTATTTTGTAATTTGACGGCAATAAAGATAACGCAGTACAAACGATTTCGTCGCTAAGTGCCGTTTCACATTGGGATTCAAAAAAGTCTGATGTTTTTCAAATTTTCTTTTGGTGTCGCTCTGGGCATTCACACGGTCAAAAAGAGTCCAGCAACTCGAGTCTAGTTTTTCTGCATTCCTTTTCACAAAATTTTCGTAAATATTTGTGCGGTTCGACTGCGCAACACTGTGTGCTGCGTATTTCATTTGTATGTTGAGATGATGGTCACACATTTTGCTTGCAATGAATTACCATGAATATGGTAGAACAATATGCATAATACAAGTACCTACCCGCTAAATAGTTTCAAAGAAATACTAAAGACGGGAATTTCCTAATCCACAAGAATGTATTGAATATCCGCTACGAATATTTTCAAGGCCAAATTTATAATAGGAATTTCCTAATCTTTAAGTATTAAAAACTCATAATTTCTTTACTCCGTATTAAAAATTCATAATTTCTTTACTCCATAATCTATTCCTTAATTTTCTCCTTATTTACAATTTGTCATAATATTTCTATTATTCTATGCATACGTATTTGCAGAAATAGATAACAGAACTCAAATTTGCGATCGAATTCATTTGAAACCGAGCGCACTTGCAACCATTCAAAAAATTTGAAAGTGAAAAGGAATGCTGAAAAGGGTAGCAGTGAGCTGCAAGAGCAAGAATCGTCCCCTCGCCCACAATAAATTGGTATGAGACTCTTTTGAGTCCCTGTATGAAACGGCACTTAGTTGTAAAAATGTCGCGGGATTAGAAGTCGCATGAACAGCTGCGTTTTCGTATCTTAGTTCAGCTTTTGGTGCCTTTGCCCTGTCGCTCTATCGTACGTAGTTGATCTCTTTTGAGCGTGTTGATTGCTCCCTTGAGGTTTGGAGGAGTTAGTGCGCTGCCTAAAATTGAAAGAAAAGTCAATTTCCATTGGCTCTGAGGCCTGTCCGTGCTCAGCTCTTTTATTTTTTTCATGGTAACCACTGCTGTTTCCTGACGAAATCAGGGTTTTTTTCGCTGCTCCATTCGTCCTTATTATGCTTTCCCTGCTTTGCATGGGGCGCTATGCTCGATGCTAGCTTCTGCTTCTCTAGCTAAGGCTAAAGAAGATGCTAGGCTAAAGCAGCTGTAGCTTTGAGTGATTTTTTAAGACCTGAAATAAAAAAGTGGAGCGCGTCAGTCCTAACCTCGTCATTCATCGTTGCCTGCACCGCCTCGTGTGTCATTACGATTTTGTTTGTAACCAGAGTTAGTTTTCTCTCAACCTGGTCATAATACTCTCTAAAGGTCAAGTCACCTTGTCTAACCATCTCGAGGCCTTGCCTCAGAAGTCGTAGGGAGGTTTTGTCACCTTGGACTTGGCTAATACCGGTTTCTTGTAGCTCAGTGTTTATATCAATAACAAGAAGGAATGTTTTAACGGCAAAGCCGGAGCAAGTACATTTATTGAAAGTAAAATACTAACTAATTGTATTCCAAAATTGGGTTTAAAGCTAAACCTAAAAGTTGGACACATAAGCTACAGCCGGCACGCCGACTCAGAATAAGCGATAACGTAGACATTTGCAGTCAAATATCAGGCCACCGCAGCTGACCTAGTAGTCATGCCACTGATCTCATGCATCAGCTGACCTAGTAGTCAGGCCATTGAACTCATGCGTCAGCGGAATATGTTTGGAGCAAATGAGTAGAGATAAGTGAAAGCTTTTTATATTATTGTGTGCAATTCTTATGTGTTAACTTGTCTAGGAAACTAAGGTATTAAGGTTTTTTAGTGTTGCTATTCATTGTTTCATTTCCGAAAAATGATATTTCTCTGATTGTTGCAGTTTGCTTTCCTGAGCATTGCTACGGAACCTGTTGTGAATCTGTAAAATCATCTCGTCCTGGTCTTCGTTTGACGTTCTTTTGAGTAAATCTGTTTTTAAATGATGTTGAAAGTTCTGGATACTGTCTTGGAATTTGTCCCATTATGTTTTCCGTAGATTCCGTTTATTGCTGAAGGGTTTAAGTACTTTCACAATATTTTCATTAAAACATCATCAGAATATGTTAGTTCAAAAACAGTATGTCTATGGAATGTAGGGAATGGAATGGTAAACTTATAGTCAGGAGGACATTTTTTGTAGATAAAAAATTGGTTTTTAAAATCATTTATCGTTACCTCAATGTTGGGAATAAAATTATGAGAAGAGCTTTGAACACTGTTTTGCGTTTCTCTATTGAATTAATTTCATTCTGTTTTGGTACTCCAGGCAATGCATTGGCTACAATATTTTCTTTTCCTCGTTTATAGAGCTTTTCCTTATTGTACTCATTTAAGCAAGACTTCCATCTTTTAATCAATATTCCACCTTTCCAATGTTTATCAAAGTACTTTGCCGTACCAACCGTGTTTTCGTATGTTTTTAATATTCTATCGATACTTTGCATCCATGAGCAAACCTCGGCCGGGTCACCGGAAAATTCTCGTAGACTTTTTACAATATCGGGCACTTTGTCTAATTCTCCTAGTAACCTTCCTTGTGTGGAGTGTCATTAGTTAAGTCTCACGTTTGTGTTTGAATCTGTTGTAACAAGATTGGTAATTGTTCATATAAAAGTAGCGGAATGGCATTTGTCAAATCGTTAGGTTGAGTCATATTTCTATTATTTTGATATGTCATTTGCTTCCGTATTTGTCTTTGTTGTTGGAGGTTTACTTCAAAATTAAGTATTGGTGATCTAATTAAATTGTTTAAAAATTAAATTTTATATTGTCAACTTAGTTGAAGTATTCGAACTTCCTCTAAGTAATTATTGATTCGCTTTAATAATTTCGATAAATACAAATACATCATATATAAATTTGTTTAATGTTTGATTAAAATAATATAATATAATAACCCAACGATTACGCTCCATCCGTCCGCCCGACGCGAGGGGCGCAATCCGCATACGTGCGGAATTAGCCGAGTCAGAAAAGGCAAGAGAGTCTTTTAAGTGTTGAGATCTAAAACTGCTCAGCTACAGAAACAAAAATTTCAACAGCTAAGATTTATAGTTACGATATAATAAATTGTTACATTTTCATTTATTAAGAGAAAACAATAAAGGCTTTTTAATTTTGAAAAGTGAGTCAGATAAGTCAAATGTGCTGGAATGAGAATTAAAATCATGACATATGTATACGGCGGAATGGATCGTTTAGTTCAAAATTTGATCTACAGGATTTTAGCAGTAAAGGTCTAAACTGCCTCGAAAGGCGAACCGGGATATTAAATTTAATTTCAGACAGGAGAAAAATACTGCAAACTGTTCCATTCAAGATTTTCAATAAGAATATTATGCCAAGCATTTCCCTACGACTAGCAACTGTAGGTAGATTAATAAATTTTAAACGACTAGTGTATGGAGACTTACCCTAGAATTCCATCGGAAATGCGCTAAGGTGAAAAGTAAAAATTGTTTTTGAACACACTCTAACTTGTCAGAATGGATTAGGTAGCTAGGGTTCCATACAACAGAGCCAGATTTTTAGACCAACGTTTAACAAAACTGAGGGCAGCTTTTGCTTTCAAGACAATGGTATCAATATAAAGACTAAAATTAACCTTACGGCCCATATTAACCCCCAAATCAACATAGTTAAAAACTTGCTCCAGAATATGGTGTTTTATTACATCAGAAAAGGGGTGCACAGATCTACGGAAAAGCACATCGTCTTACATTTATTGAGATTCAATAGCAAATCATTTCTATCACATCATGCAACCAAATTGTTTAAGCCTGCTTGCAGCAGACACCTCAGTTGAAGAGTATGATTTAAAAAGCTATACGTCGTTAGGGTATAATAAATTTTTTGAGAATTCTATTACTGAAAAGATATCGTTATTAAACAACAAAAACAGAATCGGGCCAAGATAACTACCTTTCGGAACACCTGAAGAAACATTAATTGTATCTGAAAGAGTATCCTCAAATATCACTCCTTGTGTTCTATTATAAAGACACGAAGCAACCCATTGAAGAAATCTTGACTGAAAGCCCAGCAGATCAAATTTATGTATGAAAATCGAGAGATTTACTTTATTGAAAGCATTGCTAAAGTCTATGTATACAACATTCGTATGCATATGTTCCCCAAAACGCAATGATACATGGTTTACAAATTCAGGCAAGTTTGTTAGAGTCGATTTCCCTTTTCGAAATCCATCCATGAGATGAGGAAATTAACGGAGAATTAGAAAAGGTTATATGGTCAGTGATGATAGCTTCAAAAAGTTTGTTGTATCTAAATCGACTTTTTTGCAAAAGAATTAAAAATTACTGTTTCCATATTTAAGGAAATATACCGTGTTTAAGAGAGGAATTAAATATTCTTGTCAAAGACAAATAAATATATTTGGCACTATGAGGGTATCATGTTTGGGCCGTAACTAAAAGAAAGTCTTCTTCAGAAATAATTGGAGCGTTAATTAAAGTATTCGAGCACGGCACGTGCTGATAAGAAAAAGTTTTGGAAGAACTATTACAGTAGTTTGACTTTGAAAAATTCTGCAAATTGGCTATAAATAATATCATTGTCACTTAAAATGATAGATTTGTATTTCATCGCGGACGGAAATTTGGAAATCGTTCGTTTGAAGTTGACGAAATCTTAAAACGATTTTAGGATTACTTAAACAAAGCTTTTTAAAATTAGCTTTTCCAAAGTTAAACCGAGTACAGAAGCACGCAGTTTGGTGATTATTAACCCGTACATTGCCTATGATTTCGACAGACATTTCCAAAGCAGGATGATACGAGTCCTCTGGTAGAACAAGAGGATTACTCTGAATAACGGAACACTTTGAAGAGGTATCAACGTATATTAAATCTAAGCATTTACCAAATTTATTCGGAATCAAATATTTGAAAAACTCATTAGAACATGACCGATTGCAAATCGAACCGATATAGTCATCGAAAGCTTTCCACGAAGCACAATATATTCAAATCTCCTAATACGATTATTGAATCTGCATTATTTGCCATCGAAGTTGCACTATTTATTAAAGAGGCTGCTGCATGTATATAGATAAGTCCGAATGGGGTGGTATATAAGATACTACTACATAGACTCTAATACATTTATGCTCAAATGAGTCAGTTCCTTGAACAAGAACATCTTCAGATGGGATAGAGGAATGTACGGCAAATAGAACACCCCCACCGATTCTGTTCAGTCAATCACATCTAAATATTTGAAATTCGCTGTTTAAAATCTCATTATCAAAAATGTGAGGTTTTAACCATGTTTCTGTAAATCCAATTATATGGAAATTAAAATTGGAACTGTTTAAATACAAGTCGGTTAATTTTTTATTAAGATCTCTAACATTTTGATAATAAATGCTAAGCGAATTTCTACCAATCAGTTTTTTATATCGGTGGTTGCTTTTGGTAATTTGACAATGTTTTCCTCAGTATGACTTTTAAGTTTAGGCTTAAATTCGCGTACAAAGCACCAGGAGGCCAGAATGAACTATCTAAGATATTTTTGAATGTTTCAAGAGATACGTCTATTTTAAACGATGATATACTTTTTTCATAATTGAAGTTAAATCTACGGATATTGATATTTTTAACAGATGCTACTAAGTTATTTGAGGGACCCTCTGGAATTGTAAGACACTTATTACTATTAGATATAGCTTTTGGGGAATTGAGCTCTTTGGAAGTTGACGGCTTATCACCTTGAGGGACTCGCCTTGATTGTTACAGTTGGGGAAGTTACATGACATAATAAAAAACAAGAATGAAGATCAAATAAAAGAGTAAGTAAAAAAAAAAACTAATACATACATAAGAACAAACACAAAAATAATAGCATATTTGTATCAAAGTTCAAAACCAAGACAGTTTGAAAAAGCAATATAGCGAGCAGTTTTAGATGCACTGGAACTAATAAAAAGCTACACGCAACACAGCTGTGAATAAAGAAGTTAATGATATAAATAAAGAGAGAAAATAGAATAATACAAGTAAGGAAGGCTTAAGTTCGGATGTAACCGAACATTTTATACTCTCGCAAAGTCAAATGGTATACTCGTTTTAGATTTCTTTGTGGATCTTGCCGCCTTGTTCTATGTTGACCGATATTTTCGGTAAAAAGTTACCTATAGGCACTGGGGTCCACATATTCTGTACCTAGAGCATGAACAGTTTTGATTCGATTTACACAATTTTTGATCACAAAGTGACATATATTAAACGTATTATTCACGCAAAGTTTTACGCGGATATGATCATTGTTGCTTGATTTGCATACTGGAAAGTGAAAACATCAGATGGAATTTAAAATGCTGTTATATGGGAAATAGGCGTGGTTGTAATCCGATTTCGCCCATTTTCGTATTATAATATAGCAATATGAGAAGAATATTATGTACCAAATTTGGTTAAATCGGATAAGCAGATCCCAAGATATGGGTTTTCTCCTAAAAGTGGGCGGTGCCACGCCCATTGACTAATTTTGAATGTGGTTAATATAAAGTCATCGCATACCATCCCAGAGATAAATATTTAATGTCTCTGGCTTGTTTAGTGCTTGATTTATCGCGCTTTTAGTAGTTTTTAACAGTACCGTTATATGGGGAGTGGGCGGGGTTGTCACCCGATTTCACCCATTTTCACACCGTCGATAGAGATGCTAAAAACATTTGTTCCCAGTGAATTATTTTTATTATGGCTTCAGTGGTATAGTAAATATGCACATTAAACCTATTAGGGGCGGGACCACACCCACTTAAAAAAAAATGTAAACTGCAGATGGCACTCCCCTATGTGATCCTGTATACCAAACAAGAATCTTGTATATTGTTGTGGAGCTTAGTTATGGCAATTTATTTGTTTTTGATTAATGGCGTTTTGTGGGCGTGGCAGTGGTCCGATTACGCCTATCTGCAACACCAACCGTCTTACGGTATCAAGAAAGAGTGTACCAAGTTTCATTAGGATATCTCAATTTTTACTCAAGTTACAGCTGGCACAGACGGACAGACGGACGGATGGACAGACAGTCACCCGAATTTCAACTCGTCTCTTCATCATTTATATATATTTGTATATAATCCTATATCTAACTCGATTAGTTTTAGGTGATACAAACAACCGTTAAGTGAAAACTATTATACTCTGTAGCAACAGGTTGCGAGAGTATAAAAAGTAAGGTAGGGCTAAGTTCGGATGCAACCGAACATTTTATACTCTCGCATAGTTAAATGGTATACTCGTTTGAGATTTCTTTATATATTTTATTAATTAGAGCAATCGTTCTTGTGTTTTTTTGTATACGCTTATAATTTATTTTATATGAATGAATTAAACTGTATTGAGGAGTATGAAAATAAATCGTTTTTTTAAATTTATTTTATCGATTTTATTATACATGTTTAGCTTAGAAATAATAAATATTAAAAACTTTAAAAATTATATTATTATATTAATTTGTATATAATATTTACAATATCAAACATAAATTTTTATATAGATTCCTATACATATATCCAAATTATATTTATTTTCTGCTTATACTATTTAAATTCTATCATATATTTATACAATAATGTCTTATATAATAACAAATTATACATATAATTTAAATTTTCTTAATTAGACTATTTACATATTTTTCTTAAAACTGTCTTAAAAAGTACTGTCAAAATTGCTATACCATTTCTTAATATATATTTAAAAAAAAAATGAATAACTATTGCAATAAGTCTGAAAACTTTAGTTGGAAATAGAGACACAAATACTGTCTAGCTGTGTACTGTCTCAAAAGTAATTGGGAATTGGGAAGGATCCATGTTTGAAAATGCCCAATCAATTAGTGTACCGGCAGGTGTAGTTGAATATTCTACACCAAGCAGGGAACTAAAGTTTTTATACCCTGAACAGGGTATATTAAGTTTGCTACGAAGTTTGTAACACCCAGAAGGAAACGTTGGAGACCGTATAAAATATATACATAAAAGATCAGCATGATTAGCTGAGTTGGTTTAACCATGTCCGTCTGTCTGTCTTTCTGTCTGTCAGTCTGTCTGTATATATACAAACTAGTCCCTCAGTTTTTATGCTAGAAGAAGTTGCTCATTTGTGGGAACGGCCGATATCGGACCACTATAGCATATAGCTGCCGTACAAACTGAACAATCGGAATCAAGTGTTTGTATGGAAAACTCTTTCATTTGACGAGGTATCTTCACGAAATTTGGCACGTATTATTATTTAAAGCATTAATCTAGTCTCCGAAGAAAGTGTATAGATCGGATGACTATAGCATATAGCTGTCATATTAACTGAACAATCGGAGTAAAGTGCTTGCATGGAAAATTTTTTTATTTGACGAGGTATCTTCACGAAATTAGGCACAAGTTATTGCTTAAGGCAACAAATTATTCTCCACAGAAATTGGTCAGATCAGATCACTATATCATATAGCTGCCATACTGCTTGAACGTTCGGAATCAAGTTCTTGTAAGGGGCCTTTTTATTTGTGAAGGGTATTATAGCCTGGGCGCAACCGAAGTTAACGTTTTTTCTTTTTTTTGTTAAAATCTTCAGCAATTTAAACATTTTGATTGCCTAACTCAGAAGTAAGGACTTCCTGAAGTTCTACAATTAAATGTCTGACAGAGAATGCTGAATTTCTGTATAGAACCAGAATATTAATACTGAAACATTTAAACAAAATCGCTTCTATAACTTTGCGGCCTGAATAAATTTTCTTTACAGCCTTTGGTTTTATAGAGCTATCAATACTATGCTTTGCATATATTATAATGCCCCGTTTATTTCTGTTGCTTGTTTCCGTGCTATCTCTCCTCAGGTCGTTAATTGGAGTAAATCCTGGTATATCAAAATTTTCGCACGGATAACTCCAAGTTTCTACAAAACATGAAATATCTGAAGATATCATCAAACAGTCGCTTTTTATATCATTAATGTGAGCATGAATACTCTGAACATTATGTAATAAAATTTGATGACCTGATGTTCGGAATTCATAAAACTGAAACTTGTTGGCAGAGCTTTATTTGTGTTCAATTCCCTTAGTTCCTAAAATACAGGATCCGATTCAGAAAATTTGTTAGGAGGAATAAAATTTCCTATGATGAATATACCTTCTGCAGTAGTAGCTCGATTGTAAGCGACATATATTGAAGCTCTAGGCATTCTGGGTCGAGTATGAACTACTCTGAACTAGTAGAAAAGAAGGCTTTTTTGATCGTGCTATCGAACCAACAGAGGGTTCCAAACATTTAATCCACAGAATTGTTGGAAAGAACATTGGAAATCAATATGCATAAGTTGTCCAGCTGCCCCATTAACCAAGCCATCACACGTGTTTATATTTACTGTAATCATATATTTGGCGGATGTTTTTAGTGTCAATTCATAGGGCAGTCCCTGCGTTTCAGAAGTTTTAAAAAGTTTAACTATTTTCAAAATATTCTCATTTTCACTTATACCAATTCCTTTAACTGAGTCTTTTGCAGTTAAAAGGATAGCTTCAGTTGGGATTCGACTGAGCTTAAGGGCATTGAAATAATTTGTCTCTTCATTGGACCAAAATAAATGTATAGCATCATCGGGAACTTCTTCGAAATTAACTACTCTAGTTTCAATAATTGATATGTCTGCATTTGTCATAGTAACAGATGCCATATGGTTTAATGCAATTGCAAAAGCCTGATCCTCCCATTGCCTCATTATTTCTTTTAATTCAAAGTATTTAGATAACTCCCACAAAGGGGAACCAACTAAAGTGCTGTATGCATCATTGGGATTAGGAGAGAATATACACCTATCTCCAACAGGTGAGAGTTGCTTCAAATCACCAAACACGATGATCGGTATACCACCGAAGGGGCTGTCTGCTTTGAAAATTTGTTCTAATCTCGCATCAAAAAAGCTAAACACACGAGCACCTACTATCGACATTTCATCAATTATGATTAATTTTAAATCGATAAGTCTGGAATACAATGACTTAACTGTGTCATTGCTAAGTGGCCCCAACTCTCTATTCAACTGATTAACAGGTAAAGATAATATTGAATGAAGGGGCATTCCACCTATTGCGAAAACTGCTTTACCCGTAGGTGCGCAGAGAAGAACTTTTAAGGAACTTGGATTGGATCCTGGTGTAGAATTGTAACGATGGTTAAGTGCTTGATATATTGCAAATATCAAACGACTCTTTCCTACATCTGCACCGCCGCCAATGAACTCATAAAATGGGAGATTTGTTTTTAGGTGGTGCGTCAAATGTGTCAAATAGGTTCTTTGCTTAGTATTTAGACTTTGAACTAAAGAAAATAATTCCTCAATTATAAGCGTTTATAAACGATCCTGTAATTTTCTCTTTAGAAAATTTTTGGGTTTTGTTAAACTTGATCTAAGGGCTAACAAATAGTCATCAAAAGACATATTTATTCTATTATTAGACAATAAATGTTCAAAATCTCTTAAATTAGAAATGTCTTCTGTAGTCATATTTGAATTTAAAAAGTTTTGAATTTTGAAAATGTTTTCCTTGTGTCTTTCTGAGTTTTGACTTGTTTCTGTAACAGGTAACAGTATTTGCGTTGAAGGCATTGGTGGATATAGTATACAAAAACGACAAAACTGTCGTTCTCTTATTTCTCTAGTACAAGACCGACTGTGGTTATGCTTTTGATAACCCAAATAATTTTCTAAATGCTAACCGAACCATCTGTAGAAATATAATTGTCAATAAAACGAATGACATCAGGGAATGTCTGAGGTTCTTGAGGGTTGATCCTGAGAGCATTATTAAGCCAATACATGCCATGTACATGCGGGGAACCTCTCTGTTGAAACTCCACTCTCCAGTAGAAATTTGTGACAAAATGCTCTCCAAAAATGCCGGAATTATCTTTAAAAAGCTTAAGAATTTGTCGATGGTGGTAGTCAAAATATCTAGCACATATAACCGCGTCTGACCGAATTAAGCGATATCTATCTTGGGTTGTTAAACTGTTGCCTTGCTCTTCCGAAATATCTTTAGAATCAACAGTTGTAGAGAGGATGACCAAAAGCTCAACCCACTGAGATTCTGCAGCCGATAAGGTGATAAAGAAGTTGGAAGCCCAAATTGGCGAATCATAGCGATTGCATTTTTCTTCTCAGCTACCCAGTGCGCAGGTGAGGATCTAACGCCTTTCAAAACCTTGTAACCATCATCATGTTGAATCAAGTTTTGAACAAAGTTTTCGTTTAAAAGCTAACTTGGTTGCGGCGTGAAAACTTTCTAAGGCAAATGGATGTACTATTCTTAATTTGTAGCAGTTCTAATTTTTTGTAATCATAGAACAACTTTGGAATGGTACACGCTTTTCTGTCAAAACGGCGAATTTCAGAACGTATTATTTTGCTATACGTATCAGAGCATATAGTTCCAAATGACAACTCTTCTGAAGAATTGTCTTGAATTATGTCAATTGGTCTTTGTCCTTCACCTGGCGCTATGACTAAACGGTTAAAGTCCAAGTTTTCTACAGGAATATTGTCCAAAAGAGTTTCTTGACCGCCTGGGTTTAGCACAGAAGGCAAAAGACCTATGGGAATATTATTACCTGAGGGATTATCATGAGAAGTTTGTGCCGCACGAAAAGATTCAACCAATCGGGAATCCTCTGTAGATGCAACAAACGGAACTTCTTCTTGGTTATTAAATTCTGAAACCCAGTTCTAATTAATATGTATATTGTGCTCACGATACACTAAGAGTTGCAAAACTTCCATAATCTTTGCAGGGCGTATGGTATCGATCATGTAATCATGATTGTACTGCAAACGTCTTCTTAAGTGAATTTGTATCACATGAGCCTCATCAAAGGACCTTGGTAAAGATGTCACAATATTGTTAACAGAAATTGGTATATTAACAACAGCACCTTTGAGCAAACTCTGACCTTGATATCTAAATCTTTCAAACAATCCGGTATTTCAGGAAAGTCTAGACCTTTAGCTAAACATATTTTTCGAACGTTCTTTTGAACAATCGCATTTTTGCAAGTAGCACAAAAATTGTAATTTTTATCTTCCGAAGGAAGTGACCTTGCGCAACAGTTTCGAAATTTAATTTGCGAATTTGGTGTGAAAACCATAATCCGCCACAGCAAATACATGTTTCAGTAGGGCCCTTATTTATATTTTGGAAGTAAATGTTTTTAAAATCTGTTAAATTGCCACTATAATCATTTTTTATAACATTATTGTCTCTCGTTAATCGGATTCGTTGGGACTTTCTTTCGTTTTCAATTTGCTTATTGAAAAGGTTATCTCTACAAAGGCGAACTTGACTTTGTCTAAGACGTCTCTGACTCAAAATTTCTTCCCTCATATCCCTCTTAGTGTCGACGTTGTGTTTCTCTGTCACGCTCCTCTCTCCTTATTTCAGAATTTCTTCATGCATGTTCTCTTTGCATTTGATCACGAATGCGCTCTAAATTCCTATACTCAGGATTTCTTGCGCGAAATTCTCTATGTATCTATATCTCGAGTATTTCTTATTTGCTCTTCAGAGCGAATTTGTGGATCTTGTCGCCTTGTTCTATGTTGAACAGTATTTCTCATTTGCTCAAAAGATCGAACCTCGGGGTCTTCGTGCCGAGATCTATTTGCTCTTCATAGCGAATTTGTGGATCTTGCCGCCTTGTTCTATGTTGAACTTTACAACTTGCTCAACAGATCGAACCTCGGGGTCTTCGCACCGGGATCTATGACTTCGAGTATTTCCCATTTGCTCAACAGATCGAACTTCGGGGTCTTCGCGCAGCGATCTATGACCTCGAGTATTTCTTATTTGCTTTTCAGAGCGAATTTGTAGATCTTACCGCATTGTTCTATGTTGAACAGTATTTACAACTTGCTCAACAGATCGAACCTCGGGGTCTTCGCTGAGATCTATGACCCAGAATATTTCTTATTTGCTCTTCAGAGCGAATTTTGTGGATCTTGACGCCTTATTCTATGTTGAACAGTATTTACAACCTGCTCAACAGATCGAACCTCGGGGTCTCGCGCCGAGATCTATGACCTCGAGTATTTCTTATTTGATTTTCATAGCGGATTTGGGGATTTAGAAGTCTTGCCCTATGTTGAACAGTATTTAAATTTTATGCAAAAGACTGTACCACGCGATTTTCCTGGTTCTATGTTGGTTGTATTGATAATATAGTAATACAGATTTTCTACTTAATCTAGGCATAACTAATAAATAATAAATGGCTTAATTAATAAAATACTTATATATAATAATTATATAACTCCGTCCGTCCGGCTCTGAAAAGTTGGATCCTAGGTGCTGCTCTCTTTCACTGTAATTGAATCCTTGCTATGACTTCTTCCCTGTTCGGTGTATAGGTACTATGGTATACTAGTGCACATATGTATATGTGTTTGCTCGCCGCTGTATGTAATACGGTTTTGCTTGCCACTGTATATAACAATAGTTTAAACGCTATATAACTAATACACTGAAATTAGTTTGAATACAGCACTTTGCTGGTCAAGAAATCTAGTGTAACTGAAACTACAAACACAGTGTACTGATATTTATTATACTCTTGCAACATACAGCTACAGTATAATACTTTTGTGATGGATATTTTTGTACACACAGCTTACGTACTTTTTTATACCTATATATTACATAGATATTCACTAACATAATAATACAGATTATTTAGTTACATTTATATTTTAGAAATTAGTAGTTTATTTCATTGTATTGCAATTAAGTGCTCGGAGAACCCCTCCGTATATTGCTTCTGTCTATCGCTTTTTAAAACAGGGATCTATGGTGCCTATTTTGAAAGGTCTGCTCATGAAGGCTAAATTAACAATAACTTACATATAATTAAGTATGGTACACACATATGTAGAGCAGGTATGTATATTTTCTTCTTTCTGTCTTAATATCTAAACCTTTCAAGCTTCCAACGGCGCTGGGTAAATCCCAAAAAATACTTAAATGTAATTTTCTTGAGTTTACGCTCACCTCATGACCTTCATATTAAAATGTGTCGCAAAACTGAAATAATAGCTAATAGCATTTTAACCGATGGGGTCCCAGTTTATCTATTACCACATAAAAGGATCTTTAGCCCTTTTGATACTACACTACTATTATTTATCTCACGCGATTTTTTCGAGAAAGATATTTTTGCTCTATACAAAGTCCAGCACTCTAAGAAACTTTTTTACATTGTTTTCTGGTATATTTTGTTATAAGTTTAACATGATGGCTGGGAAAATACACTTATCCACTAATTATCACCAAATATTAGAAGAAATATTTGTATATAGAAATCTATATCTATCTCGATTAGTTTTAGGTGATGCAAACAACCGTTTGGTGAACAAAACTATACTCTGTTGCAACATGTTGCGAAAGTATAAAAATATTGCGAATAAATTCAACATTTATTATTCGATTATTATTTGGTATCTTATAACTTATGTTATTGATCATAGATTTACTATTTTAGATAGATACTATTATCCATCTATCTATCTCCGAAATGTTAACTATAACAAAAAGAAGCTATTTAACTCCAACATGGTATATGTGATATAAACTGAACCAAAGGGGTTAGATTTAATATGTGGGGTATATGAGGTTGCTGTTGTACGAAAGGAAAGGAAATCAGTATACTAGGGTTATACTAAAGTTCTAGACCAATTTCATTCATATGAAGCGATAAACCACATTATTTTTAAGAAAAACTGTCCATTTAATTTCATTAAATTATAAAATTAAAGAAATAAATTATACCATAAGATTATACCATAAGTAGTACATGTATGCTGGGGAAATTCGTGGATCGATTTCACACATTTTCGGCATTAAACTGTTGTATATCTAATATTTTACGTTTATATAAAGCCAAACGGAAGTTTGAATTTTTTACATTAAGTATGTTGGAGCTAGGAACAATATATACCCGATAATTGGTACTAGGGCGGAACCAAGAATATTATAAGGTGTGGCAAAGTTGAGAAAGAATTAAACATCCATTAGTAAATGAAATCGTGATTAAATTACAATCAAATTTGGTATCTTCTTGACTTATATTAAAAGCCATAAACTTAGTCTCAGTTTTATTGCTATATTTTAGTTTGCGTCAGCATATATAAAAAATAAAATAAAAAAATACCTATTGAAAAGTGGTTAAATTTTATATTATAAGCTTGTGTGGAAAACGTCAACCAGAGAATCGGAATTCGTTATATGAAGGTGTGAGGTTTAGATCCAGGTATATACTATTTTCATTCTAATTCAGCGGCAAACCATATATTTTTTAAGAAAACTTATCCACTTAATTACATTAAAATATCACATTTTGATGATACCTCTTGAAAAGTGGTTAAATTTTATATTATAAGCTTGTGTGGAAAACGTCAACCAGAGAATCGGAATTCGTTATATGAAGGTGTGAGGTTTAGATCAAGGTATATACTATTTTCATTCTACTTCAGCGTCAAACCACATAATTTTTAAGAAAACTTATCCACTTAATTTCATTAAAATAACACATTTTGATCAACCGGAACGGTTTAAAGTCAAGAGGAAAGACGGAAATCATATATATATTGGGGATAGAGAAAGATATTAATTTTGACATTGCTCAGCTATACTCGAGCATAGAGAACATATTTTGAAGCAATTTTATATATATATAAAAATTTAATACTCACTGACCGACATACGAGAAGTATTATAAGTAGTATATAAAAGTAGAGGGTAGCATTAACACGATTTTATCAATTTTTGCCAATACTACATGCTACTAATATGCCACAGACTAATAAAATGCTCCCACTGTTTCATTAAGGTACCATCACCAATCATATGGAGTAAAGTCAGACGAATGTTCGAAAATCCTGATATTAGTTACATGGGGGCCAGGTAAAATTTTCACTCGATTTCATTCATTTTAGGCACAAATATACCTTGTTATGACTAAAACATGCTCTCTCATTTTTATTGAGATAACTCACATATTGGCCGATATATGCTGTATAAAGTCACCCGGAAGTTCAAAAATTTTTATATTAGGTATATGAGGGCTATAGGAAGTATTGATTCAATTGAACTCATTTTTTGACACAAACATACTATTATCGAGAGTTTTATTTATTTATTTTATTATATGAATTTCAATTAAATGTCTTACACATTGACCGATATTTTCGGTAAAAAGGCAACTATAGGCACTGGGGTCAACAAATTCAGTACCTAGGGACTTGAATAGTTTTAGTTCGATTTAGACAATTTTTGGTCACATGGCATACTTCAAACGCATTATTCACCCAAAGTTTTACTCCGATACAATCATTGTTGTTTGATTTGCATAGTGGAAAGTGCAAAAATCAGATGGAATTTGAAATGGTGTTATATGGGAAATAGGCGTGGTTGTAATCTGATTTCGCTCATTTTTGCACATATGACATAGAAATATGAGAAGAATATGTACCGAATTTGGTTGAAATCGGTTAAGCAGATCCTAAGATATGGGGTTTCACCTAAATGTGGGCGGTGCCACGCCCATTGTATAATTTCGAACGCGGCTCCTATAAAGTCAGCTCATATGATCCCTGTGTTGAATGACTCTGTCATGTTTAGTGCTTGATTTATCGCGCTTTTAGTAGTTTTTAACAGTACCGTTATATGGGGAGTTGGGTGGCTTGTCACCCCATTTCACCCATTTCCACACCGTAGATAGAGGTGCTAAAAGAATTTGTTCTCAGTGAAGTTTGTTATTATAGCTTTAGCAGTTTAGGAGATATGCACATTAAAACTATTAGTGGCGGAACCACGCCCACTTCTTAAAACAAATTTTAACCGCAGATGCCCCTTCCTAATGCGATCCTGTGTGGCAAGTACCAGCCTTGCATCTTATTGTGGAGCTTAATTATGACAATTTATTTGTTTTTTTTTTAATGGCGTTTTGTGGTATCAAGAAAAAGTGTACCAAGTTTCATAAAGATATCTCAATTTTTACTATATAACCCTATATCTAGCTCAATTAGTTTTAGGTGAAACAAACAACCGTTAGGTGAACAAAACTATTATACTCTGTAGCAACATGTTGCGAGAGTATAATAGAGAAAAATGAAACAAAAAGCTGACTCGGCACCAAAAATTCGAAAATTTAAACTTTTTGATAATGCACAAAACTTAAGAATACTTAATTCTTAGCTTGCAACTCAGAGTCAAATCTCTAAATATTGTATTAAATCACTTAAAAATAAATCAATTAAAATAGAATAATTTTGTAAAATAAAACACAAAAGTTCACAGCCGAAAAGTTACAGCTTGAAGTGTTGCCACCTTGATAGATAATAGTATAGATTTCTTATTAAAATTTCATGTTTCACGTTTGTTATTGACCAAAGATGTTGTATCAATCGTTTGAACTTTAAATTTGGTATAAGATATTATTATTATTATCATAATTGTTTTTTTTTTTTATAACCAATAGCTGATTTTACCCTTCTATTTTGGAGTGTATTTTGGGTAGGATTCGCAGGATTGGGTTAAGTTATATTGCTTTTGCTATTGATTCACTTATGCATAACATTTATATTTTAGTTCAGTATGAAGGCCTTTTTTTATAAAATTTAAAATTTTCAAATATAGTTCTAATTTTCTTGCTCAATATTTATATTTCTCTTTTCCAAAAAATTTTCATATATTACACTACAGTTTTTTTTACTTCATTTATTTATTTTCTTTTTTTCAATTTCAATATTCAAATTTAATGTTTGAATAAAATTAAGTTTTCAATTTTATTTATGTTTCAAATTATTTTTTCTTAAATTCTAACTTACATTAGGGAATTTTGTGTGGTTGCTCCTCCTGGTAACTTGGATTTGACCCGTTTGCTTCCTGTAAGGGATCCCTATAGCTTACATAAATGTAGACGGTATCTTACGGGCTTACCTGACAAGACTTGTAGTCTACCGATGAAGTTCATTTCTCTTGGCTTTAGTTGAAGGAGTCACTCCAGTAGTACGAGGGCTAGTGTCTGGGGCCGGAAAACTAATCCACAAATCTAAACTTAATGAAATTATGTCTTTTACACTAGTTCTTTCACGGGCGCCAATTAGTTTTAAAGAAAATGTGATTATCTTTATTGAGTTTAAAATTGTGACTGAACAATAGTTTCTTAAATTTACCCTAAACTAGCTGTGGGTCAACGGCAGCCGCGTCGGAATTATATACGGCAGAGTTGAGCAAATATTCAATAGACAGCAGAACTTGCAGTTTATGCGTTGTTGATATCGATCGATTCTGAGAGTTTAAGTGACTGTTTGTTTTAACAAATTTTGTTATGTTGTTGAACTTTAATTATGTTGCAATGAATAGACATTGTTGCAAATAATTCTGACACATTATTGCAATGAATATTACTATGTTCAGATAAATACTTTTTGCGTTAATTTATATATTAATATGCTTTATACGGCTAAAAGTCATTAAATATTTTTGAGTTTCTTATTTTTATTCTTATTCAACATTTTCCAAAATATTTTTATCGTATATATTCATTTAAAACAGTATGTTTAAATGAGAATAAACTCCTCCCGCCAATTACACCGCTTCACCCATAAAATAATGGCACACCCTAGTATAACCCACTACAATACACCACCAATCGCGCCTGTACACCATCTCAGCAAACAAAAAGGATCGTCTCGGCAGCAGATACACCTCATTCGAAATAATCTGTGCGCAACTCGTTGATGCGACACGCGTTAACCTATCTCGATCAGCCAAAGGAGAATCCGGACATTGGCGAAAGTGTCACATCGCTTCGCTCACCTTTTGACCCGTTTATCAATAATAATTTTAATTGTAACATTAATATCTTGTTGTGATATGAAATTAAAGTCTCCTTTTATTTCATGTCCGAAATCAACCGAATTTTTACTTACATACATATGTATAATATTTAACGCGAGTGTAAGTGAATTATCAACAATTTAAATTCAGTGGTGGGTGTTTCCAACTAAATTGGGCACCCATTTATTCGGCGTACGCTGTTGCAACTATGAAAAGAATTTAAAAATGAAAAGCAATGCAATTTGTATTATTTGTTAATATTTAACACACTTCTCCACTTATGCTGAGCAACAACACAAAAAAGAGTCTCTGAGTATATTACTGCGTTTACATGGGAACACTTTAGACCCTCATTATCGGCAAATTCGCTTTTGGTGTCGCTCTGTGCATTCACACGAGCAAAAAGAGTTCAGCATCTCTTTTCATAAAATTTTCGCAAATGTTTGTGCGGCTCGGTTGCGTGGCACTTATAGTGTGTTGCATATTTCATTTGTATGTTGGGATGATGGTCTCACATTTTGCTTGCAATGAATGTGGTATAACAATATGCATTATACCTACCCGCCTAATAGTTTCAAAGAAATTTTTAAGTCGGGAATTCCTTAATCCACCAGAATATATTGAATACCCGCTACTAATATTTTCAAGGCCATAATTATAACAGGAATTTTATAATCTTTAAGTATTTAAAATCCGTAATTTTTTTACTTCTTTTTTTTCTATTCATTACAAAACATCCTTGAATTATTTATAGTTCTTGTTTTAAATAAAATGATATTCGAACTAAATTCTTTGCGGTCATAAGAAATAAATATGAAAGCATCTTAATATTACGTAAATATAAAAAAGTAAAGTCACCATTTTTATAAGACTTTTTTTTTGTATGCTCATATATTGTTACATTCAATACCGCTATATGTAATTAAAAATTTAAACTGAATATATTTGAGTATCTTAATTTTCTCCTTATTTACACTTTTTCAAAATATTCCTATTATTCTATGCGTACATATTTGCATATTACATACAAAAAATAGAGAACAGAATTTAAATGTCTGAACGAATTGTATATATATATATGTATATTCATTTGAAACCGAGCCATTCCGAACCGAACCATTCAAAGAATTTGAAAGTGAAAAGGAATTCTGAAAAGGGTAGCAGCGAGCTGTTACGAAAAAGAACACAAAGCACACACCCTAGCACGAGTGGCACGGTCCCTTCGTCTTTCCTCGTCGTCCCCTCGCTCACAATAAACCGGTTTGGGTTAAAAAAGAGTCTGTGTATGAACTGGGACTATGACATAATGCGTTTGTAGCAGCTCTGAGAGTATTGAGTTCATTTACTACTTGGTTCTTCTTTGTCCGATCGTTTTGTATACATACTTTGTAAGAAACATACACAAGTAAGCATGAGGTGTACTCTTTGTCGGTGTGCACCGTTTCAGTTCTCTGGTATGTACATAGGTATACATATATGTGTTATAAAAAAAGTGAATTTGAAAGATATTTGTTAAACAGCAATGAACAAATTTATTTATTAAATATTAGACGTAGTAATAATACACAAGTTAGGCTTATATACAAGGATGCTCAAAGTCTTACCATGTGTTAAAAGAGTGTAACTTATCGTATACGTATACACACGGATTCTCACAAATACGCACAAACGAAGAGCGTAAAACGAGCACTTACGATGGGGCAAAGCGACGATAAAGTTACTGCCGTCCCTTAAGAAAAGCGTCGAGCGGCGCGTTTTTACCGCTCAGCATTAATTCCGATACGCCATCCTTAAATAAAGCGGCAACTTTACGTCAAATTCTCACTTAAATTCTAAAATTAGTACAAAAGAAATAAAATGTAAAACGAGTTAATTTATTAATAATACTTACATTCATATGTACAAGCATTAAACATCGCATTTAGGGACGGCAGTCAGTCAACAATCAACAGTTGATTGAACGGGTTAATGCAGACGGTGGTGTATATTTTACGTATGAAATTTAATTAATTATTACTCAATACAATATCATATAGTACATTTTATATTACATAGATATTTACTAACATAATAATACAGATTATTTAGTTACATTTATATTTTAGAAATTGGCAGTTTATTTCATTGTATTGCAATTAAGTGCTCGGAGAACCCCTCCGTAAATTGCTTTTGTCTAACGCTTTTTCAAACAGGGATCTATGGTGCCTATTTTGAAAGGTCTGCTCATGAAGGCTAAACTAACAATAACATACATATAATTAAGTATGGTACACACATATGTAGAGCAGGTATGTAGATTTTCTTCTTTCTGTCTTAATATCTAAACCTTTCAACTCGCAAAACTGAAATAATAGCTAATAGCATATTAACCGATGGGGTCCCAGTTTATCTATTACCAAATAAAAAGGACCTTTAACCCTTTTGATACTACACTACTATTATTTATCTCACGCGATTTTTTCGAGAAAGATATTTTTGCTCTATACAAAGTCCAGCACTCTAAGAAACTTTTTTACATTGTTGTCTGGTATATTTTGTTATAAGTTTAACATGATGGCTGGGAGAAAATACACTTATCCACTAATTATCACCAAATATTAGAAGAAATATTTGTATATAGAAATCTCGATTAGTTTTAGGTGATACAAACAACCGTTTGGTGAACAAAACTATACTCTGTTGCAACATGTTGCGAAAGTATAAAAATGTTGCGAATAAATTCAACATTTATTATTCGATTATTTTTTGGTATCTTATTAACTTATGTTATTGATCATAGATTTACTATTTTAGATAGATACTATTATTTCTCCGAAATGTTAACTATAACAAAAAGAATCTATTTAACTCCAACATGGTATATGTGATATAAACTGAACCAAAGGGGTTAGATTTAATATGTGGGGTATATGAGGTTGCTGTTGTACGAAAGGAAAGGAAATCAGTATACTAGGGTTATACTAAAGTTCTAGACCAATTTCTACCACATTATTTTTAAGAAAAACTGTCCATTTAATTTCATTAAATTATAAAATTAAAGAAATAAATTATACCATAAGTAGTACATGTATGCTGGGGAAATTCGTGGATCGATTTCACACATTTTCGGCATTAAACTGTTGTATATCTAATATTTTACGTTTATATAAAGCCAAACGGAAGTTTGAATTTTTATACTCTCGCAACCTGTTGCTACAGAGTATAATAGTATAATAGTTTTGTTCACCTAACGGGTGTTTGTATCACCTAAAACTAATCGAGTTAGATATAGGGTTATATATATATAAATGATCAGGATGAAGAGACGAGTTGAAATCCGGGTGACTGTCTGTCCGTCCGTCCGTGCAAGCTCTAACTTGAGTAAAAATTGAGATATCTTTATGAAACTTGGTAGACATGTTTCATGGTACCGTGAGACGGTTGGTATTGCAGATGGGCGTAATCGGACCACTGCAACGCCCACAAAACGCCATTAATAAAAACAAATAAATTGCTTTAACTTAGCTGCACAATAAGATACAATACTGTTATTTGGTACACAGGATCACATTAGGGAGGGGCATCTGCAGTTAAAATTTTCTTTTAAAAAGTGGGCGTGGTCCCGCCTCTAATAGGTTTAATGTGCATATCTCCTAAACCGCTAATGCTATAATAACAAAATTCACTAGAAGCAAATGTTTTTAGCACTTCTATTGACGGTGTGAAAATAGTTGAAATCGGGTGGCAACTCCGCCCACTCCCCATATAACGGTACTGTTTAAAACTACTAAAAGCGCGATAAATCAAGCACTAAACACGCCAAAGACATTAAATTTTATCTCTGAGATGGTATAAATTGGCTTTATAGGAACCGCGTTCAAAATTAGTCAGTGGGCGTGGCACAGCCCACTTTTAGGTGAAACCCCATATATTGAGATCTGCTCAACCGATTTCAACCAAATTCGGTGCGTAACGTTCTTTTCATGTTTCTATGTCATAGTGCGAAAATGGGCGAAATCGGATTACAACCACGCCTATTTTCCATATGACACCATTTTAAATACCACTTGATTCTTTCACTTTCCACTATGCAAATCAAGCAACAATGATTATATCGGCGTAAAACTTTGCGTGAATAATGCAATTAAAGTACGCCACCTTGCGGCCAAAAATTGTCTTAATCGAACTAAAACTGCTCAAACCCCTAAGTACTAAATATGTGGACCCCAGTGCCTATAGTTGACCTTCTACCGAAAATATCAGTCAATACACAAAGAAATCTCAAACGAGTATACCATTTGACTTTGCGAGAGTATAAAATGTTCGGTTACATCCGAACTTAGCCCTTCCTTACTTGTTTACATTAAGTATGTTGGAGCTAGGAACAATATATACCCGATAATGGGTACTAGGGCGAAACCAAGAATATTATAAGGTGTGGCAAAGTTGAGAAAGAATAAAACATCCATTAGTAAATGAAATCGTGATTAAATTACAATCAAATTTGGTATCTTCTTGACTTATATTAAAAGCCATAAACTTAGTCTCAGTTTTATTGCTATATTTTAGTTTGCGTCAGCGAAAATTATATAAACAAAAAAAAACATCTTGAAAAGTGGTTAAATTTTATATTATAAGCTTGTGTGGAAAACGTCAACCAGAGAATCGGAATTCGTTATATGAAGGTGTGAGGTTTAGATCAAGGTATATACTATTTTCATTCTACTTCAGCGTCAAACCACATAATTTTTAAGAAAACTTATCCACTTAATTACATTAAAATATCACATTTTGATCAACCGGAACGGAGGAAAGACGGAAATCATATATATATTGGGGATAGAGAAAGATATTAATTTTTACATTGCTCAGCTATACTCGAGCATAAAGAACATATTTAGAAGCAATTTTATATATATAAAAAAATTTAATACTCACTGACCGACATACGAGAAGTATTATAAGTAGTATATAAAAGTAGAGGGTAGCATTAACACGATTTTATCAATTTTTGCCAATACTACATGCTACTAATATGCCACAGACTAATAAAATGCTCCCACTGTTTCATTAAGGTACCATCACCAATCATATGGAGTAAAGTCAGACGAATGTTCGAAAATCCTGATATTAGTTACATGGGGGCCAGGTAAAATTTTCACTCGATTTCATTCATTTTAGGCACAAAAATACCTTGTTATGACTAAAACACGCTCTCTCATTTTTATTGAGATAACTCACATATTGGCCGATATATGCGGTATAAAGTCACCCGGAAGTTCAAAAAATTTTATATTAGGTATATGAGGGCTATAGGAAGTATTGATTCAATTGAACTCATTTTTTGACACAAACATACTATTATCGAGAGTTTTATTTAATTATTTTATTATATGAATTTCAATTAAATGTCTTATACATTGACCGATATTTTCGGTAAAAAGGCAACTATAGGCACTGGGGTCAACAAATTCAGTACCTAGGGACTTTAACAATTTTTGTTCGATTTAGACAATTTTTGGTCACAAGATGGCATACTTCAAACGCATTATTCACTCAAAGTTTTACCCCGATACAATCATTGTTATTTGATTTGCATAGTGGAAAGTGCAAAAATCAGATGGAATTTGAAATGGTATTATATGGGAAATAGGCGTGGTTGTAATCCGATTTCGCTCATTTTTGCACATATGGCATAGAAATATGAGAAGAATATGTACCGAATTTGGTTGAAATCGGTTAAGCAGATCCTAAGATATGGGTTTTCACCTAAATGTGGGCGGTGCCACGCCCATTGTATAATTTCGAACGCGGCTCCTATAAAGTCAGCTCATATGATCCCTGTGTTAAATGACTCTGTCATGTTTAGTGCTTGATTTATCGCGCTTTTAGTAGTTTTTAACAGTACCGTTATATGGGGAGTGGGGGGGCTTGTCACCCCATTTCACCCATTTTCACACCGTAGATAGAGGTGCTAAAAGAATTTGTTCTCAGTGAAGTTTGTTATTATAGCTTTAGCAGTTTAGGAGATATGCACATTAAAACTATTAGTGGCGGAACCACGCCCACTTCTTAAAACAAATTTTAACCGCAGATGCCCCTTCCTAATGCGATCCCGTGTGGCAAATACCAGCCTTGCATCTTATTGTGGAGCTTAATTATGACAATTTATTTGTTTTTTTTTTAATGGCGTTTTGTGGTATCAAGAAAAAGTGTACCAAGTTTCATAAAGATATCTCAATTTTTACTATATAACCCTATATCTAGCTCAATTAGTTTTAGATGAAACAAACAACCGTTAGGTGAACAAAACTATTATACTCTGTAGCAACATGTTGCGAGAGTATAATAGAGAAAAATGAAACAAAAAGCTGACTCGGCACCAAAAATTCGAAAATTTAAACTTTTTGATAATGCACAAAACTTAAGAATACTTAATTCTTAGCTTGCAACTCAGAGTCAAATCTCTAAATATTGTATTAAATAACTTAAAAATAAATCAATTAAAATTGAATAATTTTGTGAAATAAAACACAAAAGTTCACAGCCGAAAAATTACAGCTTGAAGTGTTGCCACCTTGATAGATAATAGTATAGCTTTCTTATTACAATTTCATATTTCACATTTGTTATTGACCAAAGATATTGTATCAATCGTTTGAACTTTAAATTTGGTATATAATAATATTATTATTATCATAATTGTTTTTTTTTTATAACCAATAGCTGATTTTACCCTTCTATTCTGGAGTGTATTTTGGGTAGGATTCGCAGGATTGGGTTAAATTATATTGCTTTTGCTATTGATTCACTTATGCATAAGATTTATATTTTAGTTCAGTATAAAGGCCTTTTTTTTATAAAATTTAAAATTTTCAAATATAGTTCTAATTTTCTTGCTCAATATTTATATTTCTCTTTTCCAAAAAATTTTCATTTATTACACTATAGTTTTTATACTCTCGCAACCTGTTGCTACAGAGTATAATAGTTTTGTTCACCTAACGGTTGTTTGTATCACCTAAAACTAATCGAGTTAGATATAGGGTTATATATATATAAATGATCAGGATGAAGAGACGAGTTGAAATCCGGGTGACTGTCTGTCCGTCCGTCCGTCTGTCCGTCCGTCTGTCCGTCTGTCCGTCCGTCCGTGCAAGCTCTAACTTGAGTAAAAATTGAGATATCTTTATGAAACTTGGTAGACATGTTTCATGAAACCGTGAGACGGTTGGTATTGCAGATGGGCGTAATCGGACCACTGCCACGCCCACAAAACGCCATTAATCAAAAACAAATAACTTGCCATAACTAAGCTACGCAATAAGATACAAGACTGTTATTTGGTACACAGGATCACATTAGGGAGGCGCATCTGCAGTTAAAATTTTTTTTTTTAAAGTGGGCGTGGTCCCGCCTCTAATAGGTTTAATGTGCATATCTCCTAAACCGCTAATGCTATAATAACAAAATTCACTGGAAGCAAATGTTTTTAGCACTTCTATTGACGGTGTGAAAATAGTTGAAATCGGGTGGCAACTCCGCCCACTCCCCATATAACGGTACTGTTAAAAACTACTAAAAGCGCGATAAATCAAGCACTAAACACGCCAGAGACATTAAATTTTATCTCTGAGATGGTATAAGATGACTTTATAGGAACCGCGTTCAAAATTAGACAGTGGGCGTGGCACAGCCCACTTTTAGGTGAAAACCCATATCTTGAGATCTGCTTAACCGATTTCAACCAAATTCGGTGCATAACGTTGTTTCTATGTCATAGTGTGAAAATGGGCGAAATCGGACTACAACCACGCCTACTTTCCATATAACACCATTTTAAATTCCATCTGATTATTTCACTTTCCACTATGCAAATCAGGCAACAATGACTGTATCGGGATAAAACTTTGCGTGAATAATGCGATTAAAGTATGACACCTTGTGGCCAAAAATTGTCTAAATCGAACCAAAACTGTTTAAGCCCCTAAGTACTAAATATGTGGACCCCAGTGCCTATAGTTGACCTTCTACCGAAAATATCAGCCAATCCACAAAGAAATCTCAAACGAGTATACTATTTGACTTTGCGAGAGTATAAAATGTTCGGTTACATCCGAACTTAGCCCTTCCTTACTTGTTTTACTTCATTTATTTATTTTCTTTTTTTCAATTTCAATATTCAAATTTAATGTTTGCATAAAATTAAGTTTTCAATTTTATTTATGTTTCAAATTATTTTTTCTTAAATTCTAACTTACATTAGGGAATTTTGTGTGGTTGCTCCTCCTGGTAACTTGGATTTGACCCGTTTGCTTCCTGTAAGGGATCCCTATAGCTTACACAAATGTAGACGGTGTCTTACGGGCTTACCTGACAAGACTTGTAGTCTACTGATGAAGTTCATTTCTCTTGGCTTTAGTTGAAGGAGTCACTCCAGTAGTACGAGGGCTAGTGTCTGGGGCCGTTAAACTAATCCACAAATCTAAACTTAATGAAATTATGTCTTTTACACTAGTTCTTTCACGGGCGCCAGTAAGTTTTAAAGAAAATGTGTTTTTCTTTATTGAGTTTAAAATTGTGACTGAACAATAGTTTCTTAAATTTACCCTAAACTAGCTGTGGGTCAACGGCAGCGGCGTCGGAATTATATACGGCAGAGTTGAGCAAATATTCAATAGACAGCAGAATTTGCAGTTTATGCGTTGTTGATATCGATCGATTCTGAGAGTTGAAGTGACTGTTTGTTTTAACAAATTTTGTTATGTTGTTGAACTTTAATTATGTTGCAATGAATAGACATTGTTGCAAATAATTCTGACACATTATTGCAATGAATATTACTATGTTCAGATAAATACTTTTGGCGTTAATTTATATATTAATATGCTTAATACGGCTAAAAGTCATTAAATATTTTTGAGTTTCTTATTTTTATTCTTATTCAACATTTTCCAAAATATTTTTATCGTATATATTCATTTAAAATAGTATGTTTAAATGAGAATAAACTCCTCCCGCCAATTACACCGCTTCACCCATAAAATAATGGCACACCCTAGTATAACCTACTACAATACACCACCAATCGCGCCTGTACACCATCTCAGCAAACAAAAATGATCGTCTCGGCAGCAGATACACCTCATTCGAAATAATAGCAGTCCTGCGCGCAACTCGTTGATGCGACACGCGTTAACCTATCTCGATCAGCCAAAGGAGAATCCGGACATTGGCGAAATTCAAAGCGGCACATCGCTTCGCTCACCTTCGGACCCGTTTATCAATAATAATTTTAATTTTAACATTAAATTGTGATATAAAATTAAAGTCTCCTTTTATTTCATGTCCGAAATCAACCGAATTTTTACTTACATACATATGTATAATATTGAACGCGAGTGTAAGTGAATTATCAACAATTTAAATTCAGTGGTGGGTGTTTCCAACTAAATTGGGCACCCATTTATTCGCCGTACGCTGTTGCAATTATGAAAAGAATTTAAAAATGAAAAGCAATGCAGTTTGTATTATTTGTTTATATTTAACATTCATAAAATTTTCGCAAATATTTGTGCGGCTCGGTTGCGCGGCACTTATAGTGTGTTGCATATTTCATTTGTATGTTGGGATGATGGTCTCACATTTTGCTTGCAATGAATTACTATGAATGTGGTATAACAATATGCATTATACCTACCCGCCTAATAGTTTCAAAGAAATACTTAAGTCGGGAATTCCTTAATCCACCAGAATGTATTGAATACCCGCTACTAATATTTTCAAAGCAATAATTATAACAGGAATTTTATAATCTTTAAGTATTTAAAATCCATAATTTTTTTACTTCATTTTTTTCTATTCATTACAAAACATCCTTGAATTATTTATAGTTCTTGTTTTAAATAAAATGATATTCGAACTAAATTCTTTGCGGTCATAAGAAATAAATATGAAAGCATCTTAATATTACGTAAATATAAAAAAGTAAAGTCACCATTTTTATAAGACTTTTTTTTGTATGCTCATATATTGTTACATTCAATACCGCTATATGTAATTAAAAATTTAAACTGAATATATTTGAGTATCTTAATTTTCTCCTTATTTACACTTTTTCAAAATATTCCTATTATTCTATGCGTACATATTTGCATATTACATACAAAAAATAGAGAACAGAATTTAAATTTCAGAACGAATTGTATATATATATATGTATATTCATTTGAAACCGAGCCATTCCGAACCGAACCAAAGCACACACCCTAGCACGAGTGGCACGGTCCTTTCATCTTTCCTCGTCGTCCCCTCGCTCACAATAAACCGGTTTGGGTTACAAAAGAGTCTGTGTATGAACTGGGACTATGACATAATGCGTTTGTAGCAGCTCTAAGAGTATTGAGTTCATTTACTACTTGGTTCTTCTTTGTCTGATCGTTTTGTATACATACTTTGTAAGAAACATAAACAAGTAAGCATGAGGTGTACTCTTTGTCGGTGTGCACCGTTTCAGTTCTCTGGTATGTACATAGGTATACATATATGTGTTATAAACAAAGTGAATTTGAAAGATATTTGTTAAACAGCAATGCACAAATTTGTTTATTAAATATTAGACTTAGTAATAATACACAAGTTAGGCTTATATACAAGGATACACACGGATTCTCACAAATACGCACAAACGAAGAGCGTAAAACAAGCACTTACGATGGGACAAAGCGACGATAAAGTTACTGCCGTCCCTTAAGAAAAGCGTCGAGCGGCGCGTTTTTACCGCTCAGCATTAATTCCGATACGCCATCCTTAAATAAAGCGGCAACTTTACGTCAAATTCTCACTTAAATTCTAAAATTAGTACAAAAGAAATGAAATGTAAAACGAGTTAATTTATTAATAATACTTACATCCATATGTACAAGCATTAAACATCGCATTTAGGGACGGCAGTCAGTCAACAATCAACAGTTGATTGAACGGGTTAATGCAGACGGTGGTGTATATTTTACGTATGAAATTTAATTAATTATTACTCAATACAATATCATATAGTACATTTTATATTACATAGATATTTACTAACATAATAATACAGATTATTTAGTTACATTTATATTTTAGAAATTGGCAGTTTATTTCATTGTCTTGCAATTAAGTGCTCGGAGAACCCCTCCGTAAATTGCTTTTGTCTAACGCTTTTTCAAACAGGGATCTATGGTGCCTATTTTGAAAGGTCTGCTCATGAAGGCTAAACTAACAAT
Organism: Bactrocera oleae; assembly: GCF_042242935.1. NCBI lineage: Eukaryota > Metazoa > Arthropoda > Insecta > Diptera > Tephritidae > Bactrocera > Bactrocera oleae. The sequence continues at coordinate 52,026,967 of NC_091537.1, read as the reverse complement.
AACTTACATATAATTAAGTATGGTACACACATATGTAGAGCAGGTATGTAGATTTTCTTCTTTCTGTCCTAATATCTAAACCTTTCAAGCTTCCAACGGCGCTGGGTAAATCCCAAAAAGTACTTAAATGTAATTTTCTTGAGTTTACGCTCACCTCATGACCTTCATATTAAAATGTGTCGCAAAACTGAAATAATAGCTAATAGCATTTTAACCGATGGGGTCCCAGTTTATCTATTACCACATAAAAGGATCTTTAGCCCTTTTGATACTACACTACTATTATTTATCTCACGCGATTTTTTCGAGAAAGATATTTTTGCTCTATACAAAGTCCAGCACTCTAAGAAACTTTTTTACATTGTTTTCTGGTATATTTTGTTATAAGTTTAACATGATGGCTGGGAAAATACACTTATCCACTAATTATCACCAAATATTAGAAGAAATATTTGTATATAGAAATCTATATCTATCTCGATTAGTTTTAGGTGATGCAAACAACCGTTTGGTGAACAAAACTATACTCTGTTGCAACATGTTGCGAAAGTATAAAAATGTTGCGAATAAATTCAACATTTATTATTCGATTATTTTTTGGTATCTTATTAACTTATGTTATTGATCATAGATTTACTATTTGAGATAGATACTATTATTTCTCCGAAATGTTAACTATAACAAAAAGAAGCTATTTAACTCCAACATGGTATATGTGATATAAACTGAACCAAAGGGGTTAGATTTAATATGTGGGGTATATGAGGTTGCTGTTGTACGAAAGGAAAGGAAATCAGTATACTAGGGTTATACTAAAGTTCTAGACCAATTTCATTTATATGCAGCGATAAACCACATTATTTTTAAGAAAAACTGTCCATTTAATTTCATTAAATTTTAAAATTAAAGAAATAAATTATACCATAAGATTATACCATAAGTAGTACATGTATGCTGGGGAAATTCGTGGATCGATTTCACACATTTTCGGCATTAAACTGTTATATTATATATCTAATATTTTACGCTTATATAAAGCCAAACGGAAGTTTGAATTTTTTACATTAAGTATGTTGGAGCTAGGAACAAGATATACCCCATAATGGGTACTAGGGCGGAACCAAGAATATTATAAGGTGTGGCAAAGTTGAGAAAGAATTAAACATCCATTAGTAAATGAAATCGTGATTAAATTACTATCAAATTTGGTACCTTCTTGACTTATATTAAAAGCCATAAACTTAGTCTCAGTTTTATTGCTATATTTTAGTTTGCGTCAGCGAAAGTTATATAAAAAAAAACAAAAAACATATTGAAAAGTGGTTAAATTTTATATTATAAGCTTGTGTGGAAAACGTCAACCAGAGAATCGGAATTCGTTATATGAAGGTGTGAGGTTTAGATCAAGGTATATACTATTTTCATTCTACTTCAGCGTCAAACCACATAATTTTTAAGAAAACTTATCCGATTAATTACATTAAAATATCACATTTTGATCAACCGGAACGGTTTAAAGTCAAGAGGAAAGACGGAAATCATATATATATTGGGGATAGAGAAAGATATTAATTTTTACATTGCTCAGCTATACTCGAGCATAGAGAACATATTTTGAACCAATTTAATATATATAAAAAATTTTAGTACTCACTAACCGACATATGAGAAGTATTATAAGTAGTATATGGAAGTAGAGGGTAGCATTAACCTGATTTTATCAATTTTTACATACTACATACTACTAATATGCCACAGACTAATAAAATGCTCCCACTCTTTCATTAAGGTACCTCACATACCATCACCAATCATATGGAGTAAAGTCAGACGAATGTTCGAAAATCCTGATATTAGTTACATGGGGGCCAGGTAAAATTTTCACTCGATTTCATCCATTTTAGGCACAAAAATACCTTGTTATGACTAAAACACGCTCTCTCATTTTTATTGAGATAACTCACGTTTTTTTTTTAATGGCGTTTTGTGGTATCAAGAAAAAGTGTACCAAGTTTCATAAAGATATCTCAATTTTTACTATATAACCCTATATCTAGCTCAATTAGTTTTAGATGAAACAAACAACCGTTAGGTGAACAAAACTATTATACTCTGTAGCAACATGTTGCGAGAGTATAATAGAGAAAAATGAAACAAAAAGCTGACTCGGCACCAAAAATTCGAAAATTTAAACTTTTTGATAATGCACAAAACTTAAGAATACTTAATTCTTAGCTTGCAACTCAGAGTCAAATCTCTAAATATTGTATTAAATAACTTAAAAATAAATCAATTAAAATTGAATAATTTTGTGAAATAAAACACAAAAGTTCACAGCCGAAAAATTACAGCTTGAAGTGTTGCCACCTTGATAGATAATAGTATAGCTTTCTTATTACAATTTCATATTTCACATTTGTTATTGACCAAAGATATTGTATCAATCGTTTGAACTTTAAATTTGGTATATAATAATATTATTATTATCATAATTGTTTTTTTTTTATAACCAATAGCTGATTTTACCCTTCTATTCTGGAGTGTATTTTGGGTAGGATTCGCAGGATTGGGTTAAATTATATTGCTTTTGCTATTGATTCACTTATGCATAAGATTTATATTTTAGTTCAGTATGAAGGCCTTTTTTTTATAAAATTTAAAATTTTAAAATATAGTTCTAATTTTCTTGCTCAATATTTATATTTCTCTTTTCCAAAAAATTTTCATTTATTACACTATAGTTTTTTTACTTCATTTATTTATTTTCTTTTTTTCAATTTCAATATTCAAATTTAATGTTTGCATAAAATTAAGTTTTCAATTTTATTTATGTTTCAAATTATTTTTTCTTAAATTCTAACTTACATTAGGGAATTTTGTGTGGTTGCTCCTCCTGGTAACTTGGATTTGACCCGTTTGCTTCCTGTAAGGGATCCCTATAGCTTACACAAATGTAGACGGTGTCTTACGGGCTTACCTGACAAGACTTGTAGTCTACTGATGAAGTTCATTTCTCTTGGCTTTAGTTGAAGGAGTCACTCCAGTAGTACGAGGGCTAGTGTCTGGGGCCGTTAAACTAATCCACAAATCTAAACTTAATGAAATTATGTCTTTTACACTAGTTCTTTCACGGGCGCCACTAAGTTTTAAAGAAAATGTGTTTTTCTTTATTGAGTTTAAAATTGTGACTGAACAATAGTTTCTTAAATTTACCCTAAACTAGCTGTGGGTCAACGGCAGCGGCGTCGGAATTATATACGGCAGAGTTGAGCAAATATTCAATAGACAGCAGAATTTGCAGTTTATGCGTTGTTGATATCGATCGATTCTGAGAGTTGAAGTGACTGTTTGTTTTAACAAATTTTGTTATGTTGTTGAACTTTAATTATGTTGCAATGAATAGACATTGTTGCAAATAATTCTGACACATTATTGCAATGAATATTACTATGTTCAGATAAATACTTTTGGCGTTAATTTATATATTAATATGCTTAATACGGCTAAAAGTCATTAAATATTTTTGAGTTTCTTATTTTTATTCTTATTCAACATTTTCCAAAATATTTTTATCGTATATATTCATTTAAAATAGTATGTTTAAATGAGAATAAACTCCTCCCGCCAATTACACCGCTTCACCCATAAAATAATGGCACACCCTAGTATAACCTACTACAATACACCACCAATCGCGCCTGTACACCGTCTCAGCAAACAAAAAGGATCGTCTCGGCAGTAGATACATCTCATTCGAAATAATAGCAATCCTGCGCGCAACTCGTTGATGCGACACGCGTTAACCTATCTCGATCAGCCAAAGGAGAATCCGGACATTGGCGAAATTCAAAGCGGCACATCGCTTCGCTCACCTTCGGACCCGTTTATCAATAATAATTTTAATTGTAACATTAAATTGTGATATGAAATTAAAGTCTCCTTTTATTTCATGTCCGAAATCAACCGAATTTTTACTTACATACATATGTATAATATTTAACGCGAGTGTAAGTGAATTATCAACAATTTAAATTCAGTGGTGGGTGTTTCCAAGAAATACTAAGTCGGGAATTCCCTAATCCACCAGAATGTATTGAATACCCGCTACTAATATTTTCAAGGCCATAATTATAACAGGAATTTTATAATCTTTAAGTATTTAAAATCCATAATTTTTTTACTTCATTTTTTCTATTCATTACAAAACATCCTTGAATTATTTATAGTTCTTGTTTTAGATAAAATATGAAAGCATCTTAATATTACGTAAATATAAAAAAGTAAAGTCACCATTTTTATAAGACTTTTTTTTTGTATGCTCATATATTGTTACATTCAATACCGCTATATGTAATTAAAAATTTAAACTGAATATATTTGAGTATCTTAATTTTCTCCTTATTTACACTTTTTCAAAATATTCCTATTATTCTATGCGTACATATTTGCATATTACATACAAAAAATAGAGAACAGAATTTAAATTTCTGAACGAATTGTATACATTATATATATATGAATTATTTGAAACCGAGCCATTCCGAACCGAGCCATTCAAAGAATTTGAAAGTGAAAAGGAATTCTGAAAAGTTTAGCAGCGAGCTGTTACGAAAAAGAACACAAAGCACACACCCCAGCACGAGTGGCACGGTCCCTTCGTTTTTCTTCGTCGTCCCCTCGCTCACAATAAACCGGTTTGGGTTACAAAAGACTCTGTGTATGAACTGGAACTATGACATAATGCGTTTGTAGCAGCTCTAAGAGTATTGAGTTCATTTACTACTTGGTTCTTCTTTGTCCGATCGTTTTGTATACATACTTTGTAAGAAACATACACAAGTAAGCATGAGGTGTACTCTTTGTCGGTGTGCACCGTTTCAGTTCTCTGGTATGTACATAGGTATACATATATGTGTTATAAACAAAGTGAATTTGAAAGATATTTGTTAAACAGCAATGCACAAATTTGTTTATTAAATATTAGACTTAGTAATAATACACAAGTTAGGCTTATATACAAGGATACACACGGATTCTCATAAATACGCACAAACGAAGAGCGTAAAACAAGCACTTACGATGGGACAAAGCGACGATAAAGTTACTGCCGTCCCTTAAGAAAAGCGTCGAGCGGCGCGTTTTTACCGCTCAGCATTAATTCCGATACGCCATCCTTAAATAAAGCGGCAACTTTACGTCAAATTCTCACTTAAATTCTAAAATTAGTACAAAAGAAATGAAATGTAAAACGAGTTAATTTATTAATAATACTTACATCCATATGTACAAGCATTAAACATCGCATTTAGGGACGGCAGTCAGTCAACAATCAACAGTTGATTGAACGGGTTAATGCAGACGGTGGTGTATATTTTACGTATGAAATTTAATTAATTATTACTCAATACAATATCATATAGTACATTTTATATTACATAGATATTTACTAACATAATAATACAGATTATTTAGTTACATTTATATTTTAGAAATTGGCAGTTTATTTCATTGTATTGCAATTAAGTGCTCGGAGAACCCCTCCGTAAATTGCTTTTGTCTAACGCTTTTTCAAACAGGGATCTATGGTGCCTATTTTGAAAGGTCTGCTCATGAAGGCTAAACTAAAAATAACTTACATATAATTAAGTATGGTACACACATATGTAGAGCAGGTATGTAGATTTTCTTCTTTCAGTCTTAATATCTAAACCTTTCAAGCTTCCAACGGCGCTGGGTAAATCCCAAAAAGTACTTAAATGTAATTTTCTTGAGTTTACGCTCACCTCATGACCTTCATATTAAAATGTGTCGCAAGACTGAAATAATAGCTAATAGCATTTTAACCGATGGGGTTCCAATTTATCTATTACCACATAAAAAGGATCTTTAGCCCTTTTGATACTACACTACTATTATTTATCTCACTCGATTTTTTCTAGAAAGATATTTTTGCTCTATATAAAGTCCAGCACTCTAAGAAACTTTTTATACTCTCGCAACCTGTTGCTACAGAGTATAATAGTTTTGTTCACCTAACGGTTGTTTGTATCACCTAAAACTAATCGAGTTAGATATAAGGTTATATATATATAAATGATCAGGATGAAGAGACGAGTTGAAATCCGGGTGACTGTCTGTCCGTCCGTCCGTGTAAGCTATAACTTGAGTAAAAATTGAGATATCTTTATGAAACTTGGTAGACATGTTTCTTGGTAGAGTAAGACGGTTGGTACTGAAGATGGGCGTAATCGGACCACTGCCACGCCCACAAAACGCCATTAATCAAAAACAAATAAATTGTCATAACTAAGCTCCGCAATAAGATACAAGACTGTTATTTAAGACAAAGGATCACATTAGGTAGGGGCATCTGCAGTTAAAAAAATTTTTTTAAAGTGGGCGTGGTCCCGCCTCTAATAGGTTTAATGTGCATATCTCCTAATCCGCTAATGCTATAATAACAAAATTCACTGGAAGCAAATGTTTTTAGCACTTCTATTGACGGTGTGAAAATAGTTGAAATCGGGTGGCAACTTCGCCCACTCCCCATATAACGGTACTGTTAAAAACTACTAAAAGCCCGATAAATCAAGCACTAAACACGCCAGAGACATTAAATTTTATCTCTGAGATGGTATAAATTGGCTTTATAGGAACCGCGTTAAAAGTTAGTCAGTGGGCGTGGCACAGCCCACTTTTAGGTGAAAACCCATATCTTGAGATCTGCTCAACCGATTTCAACCAAATTCGGTGCATAACGTTCTTTTCATGTTTCTATGTCATAGTGCGAAAATGGGCGAAATCGGACTACAACCACGCCTACTTCCCATGTAACACCATTTTCAATTCCATCTGATTCTTTCACTTTCCACTATGCAAATCAGGTAACAATGATTATATCGGGAAAAACTTTGTGCGAATAATGCAATTAAAGTACGCCACCTTGCGGCCAAAAATTGTCTAAATCGAACTAAAACTGTTCAAACCCCTAAGTACAAAATATGTGGACCCCAGTGCCTATAGTTGACCTTCTACCGAAAATATCAGCCAATCCACAAAGAAATCTCAAACGAGTATACCATTTGACTTTGCGAGAGTATAAAATGTTCGGTTACATCCGAACTTAGCCCTTCCTTACTTGTTTACATTGTTGTCTGGTATATTTTGTTATAAGTTTAACATGATGGCTGGGAAAATATACTTATCCACTAATTATCACCAAATATTAGAAGAAATATTTGTGTATAGAAATCTATATCTATCTCGATTAGTTTTAGGTGATGCAAACAACCGTTTGGTGAACAAAACTATACTCTGTTGCAACATGTTGCGAAAGTATAAAAATGTTGCGAATAAATTCAACATTTATTATTCGATTATTTTTTGGTATCTTATTAACTTATGTTATTGATCATAGATTTACTATTTGAGATAGATACTATTATTTCTCCGAAATGAAATGAAACCAAAGGGGTTAGATTTAATATGTGGGGTATATGAGGTTGCTGTTGTACGAAAGGAAAGGAAATCAGTATACTAGGGTTATACTAAAGTTCTAGACCAATTTCATTCATATGCAGCGATAAACCACATTATTTTTAAGAAAATCTTTCCATTTAATTTCATTAAATTTTAAAATTAAAGAAATAAATTATACCATAAGATTATACCATAAGTAGTACATGTATGCTGGGGAAATTCGTGTATCGATTTCACACATTTTCGGCATTAAACTGTTATATTATATATCTAATATTTTACGTTTATATAAAGCCAAACGGAAGTTTGAATTTTTTACATTAAGTATGTTGGAGCTAGGAACAATATATACCCGATAATGGGTACTAGGGCGGAACCAAGAATATTATAAGGTGTGGCAAAGTTGATTTCATTTATTCATTCATTTTTATTGAGATAACTCACATATTGGCCGATATATGCGGTATAAAGTCACCCGGAAGTTCAAAAGTTTTTATATTAGGTATATGAGGGCTATAGGAAGTATAGATTCAATTGAACTCATTTGTTGACACAAACATACTATTATCGAGAGTTTTATTAATTTATTTTATTATATGAATTTCAATTAAATGTCTTACACATTGACCGATATTTTCGGTAAAAAATCAACTATAGGCACTGGGGTCAACAAATTCAGTACCTAGGGACTTGAACAGTTTTTGTTCGATTTAGACAATTTTTGGTCACAAGATGGCATACTTCAAACGCATTATTCACTCAAAGTTTTACGCCGATACAATCATTGTTGTTTGATTTGCATAGTGGAAAGTGCAAAAATCAGATGGAATTTGAAATGGTATTATATGGGAAATAGGCGTGGTTAGAATCCGATTTCGCTCATTTTTGCACATATGGCATAGAAATATGAGAAGAATATGATATGATGAAGAATAAATGTGGGCGGTGCCACGCCCATTGTATAATTTCGAACGCGGCTCCTATAAAGTCAGCTCATATGATCCCTGTGTTAAATGACTCTGTCATGTTTAGTGCTTGATTTATCGCGCTTTTAGTAGTTTTTAACAGTACCGTTATATGGGGAGTGGGGGGGCTTGTCACCCCATTTCACCCATTTTCACACCGTAGATAGGGTGCTAAAAGAATTTTTTCTCAGTGAAGTTTGTTATTATAGCTTTAGAAGTTTAGGAGATATGCACATTAAAACTATTAGTGGCGGAACCACGCCCACTTCTTAAAACAAATTTTAACCGCAGATGCCCCTTCCTAATGCGATCCTGTGTGGCAAATACCAGCCTTGCATCTTATTGTTGAGCTTAATTATGACAATTTATTTGTTTTGTGGTATCAAGAAAAAGTGTACCAAGTTTCATAAAGATATCTCAATTTTTACTATATAACCCTATATCTAGCTCAATTAGTTTTAGGTGAAACAAACAACCGTTAGGTGAACAAAACTATTATACTCTGTAGCAACATGTTGCGAGAGTATAATAGAGCAAAATGAAACAAAAAGCTGACTCGGCACCAAAAATTCGAAAATTTAAACTTTTTGATAATGCACAAAACTTAAGAATACTTAATTCTTAGCTTGCAACTCAGAGTCAAATCTCTAAATATTGTATTAAATCACTTAAAAATAAATCAATTAAAATTGAATAATTTTGTAAAATAAAACACAACAGTTCACAGCCGAAAAATTACAGCTTGAAGTGTTGCCACCTTGATAGATAATAGTATAGCTTTCTTATTACAATTTCATATTTCACATTTGTTATTGACCAAAGATATTGTATCAATCGTTTGAACTTTAAATTTGGTATAAAATATTATTATTGTTATCATAATTGTTTTTTTTTTATAACCAATAGCTGATTTTACCCTCCTATTCTGGAGTGTATTTTGGGTTTGGGGACTCGCAGGATTGGGTTAAGTTATATTGCTTTTGATATTGATTCACTTATGCATAACATTTATATTTTAGTTCAGTATGAAGGCCTTTTTTTATAAAATTTAAAATTGTCAAATATAGTTTTAATTTTCTTGCTCAATATTTATATTTCTCTTTTCTAAAAAAATTTCATTTATTACAAATTTTATTATTTATTAACTTGGAGTTGACCCGTTTGCTTCCTGTAAGGGATCCCTATAGCTTACACAAATGTAGACGGTGTCTTACGGGCTTACCTGACAAGACTTGTAGTCTACCGATGAAGTTCATTTTTCTTGGCTTTAGTTGAAGGAGTCACTCCAGTAGTACGAGGGCTAGTGTCTGGGGCCGGAAAACTAATCCACAAATCTAAACTTAATGAAATTATGTCTTTTACACTAGTTCTTTCACGGGCGCCACTAAGTTTTAAAGAAAATGTGTTTTTCTTTATTGAGTTTAAAATTGTGACTGAACAATAGTTTCTTAAATTTACCCTAAACTAGCTGTGGGTCAACGGCAGCGGCGTCGGAATTATATACGGCAGAGTTGAGCAAATATTCAATAGACAGCAGAATTTGCAGTTCATGCGTTGTTGATATCGATCGATTCTGAGAGTTGAAGTGACTGTTTGTTTTAACAAATTTTGTTATGTTGTTGAACTTTAATTATGTTGCAATGAATAGACATTGTTGCAAATAATTCTGACACATTATTGCAATGAATATTACTATGTTCAGATAAATATTTTTTGCGTTAATTTATATATTAATATGCTTTATACGGCTAAAAGTCATTAAATATTTTTGAGTTTCTTATTTTTATTCTTATTCAACATTTTCCAAAATATTTTTATCGTATATATTCATTTAAAACAGTATGTTTAAATGAGAATAAACTCCTCCCGCCAATTACACCGCTTCACCCGTAAAATAATGGCACACCCTAGTATAACCCACTACAATACACCACCCTTATACATCACCACACGGGACAACACAACACACCACAGCATCGCGCCTGTACACCATCTCAGCAAACAAAAAGGATCGTCTCGGCAGCAGATACACCTCATTTGAAATAATAGCAATCCTGCGCGCAACTCGACGTTCGATTATACACGTTGATGCGACACACGTTAACCTATCTCGATCAGCCAAAGGAGAATCCGGACATTGGCGAAATTCAAAGTGCCACATCGCTTCGCTCACCTTCGGACCCGTTTATCAATAATAATTTTAATTGTAACATTAATATCTTGTTGTGATATAAAATTAAAGTCTCCTTTTATTTCGTGTCCGAAATCAACCGAATTTTTACTTACATACATATGTATAATATTTAACGCGAGTGTAAGTGAATTATCAACAATTTAAATTCAGTGGAGGGTGTTTCCCACTAAATTGGGCACCCATTTATTCGCCGTACGCTGTTGCAACTATGAAAATAATTTAAAAATGAAAAGCAATGCAGTTTGTATTATTTGTTTATATTTAACACACTTCACCACTTATGCTGAGCAACAACACAAAAAAGAGTCTCTGAGTATATTACTGCGTTTACATGGGAACACTTTTGACCCTCGTTATCGGCAAATTCTCTTTTGGTGTCGCTCTGTGCATTCACACGAGCAAAAAGAGTCCAGCATCTCTTTTCATAAAATGTTCGCAAATGTTTGTGCGGCTCGGTTGCGCGGCACTTATAGTGTGTTGCATATTTCATTTGTATGTTGGGATGATGGTCTCACATTTTGCTTGCAATGAATTACTATGAATGTGGTATAACAATATGCATTATACCTACCCGCCTAATAGTTTCAAAGAAATACTTAAGTCGGGAATTCCTTAATCCACCAGAATGTATTGAATACCCGCTACTAATATTTTCAAGGCAATAATTATAACAGGAATTTTATAATCTTTAAGTATTTAAAATCCATAATTTTTTTACTTCATTTTTTTCTATTCATTACAAAACATCCTTGAATTATTTATAGTTCTTGTTTTAAATAAAATGATATTCGAACTAAATTCTTTGCGGTCATAAGAAATAAATATGAAAGCATCTTAATATTACGTAAATATAAAAAAGTAAAGTCACCATTTTTATAAGACTTTTTTTTGTATGCTCATATATTGTTACATTCAATACCGCTATATGTAATTAAAAATTTAAACTGAATATATTTGAGTATCTTAATTTTCTCCTTATTTACACTTTTTCAAAATATTCCTATTATTCTATGCGTACATATTTGCATATTACATACAAAAAATAGAGAACAGAATTTAAATTTCTGAACGAATTGTATATATATATATGTATATTCATTTGAAACCGAGCCATTCCGAACCGAACCATTCAAAGAATTTGAAAGTGAAAAGGAATTCTGAAAAGGGTAGCAGCGAGCTGTTACGAAAAAGAACACAAAGCACACACCCTAGCACGAGTGGCACGGTCCTTTCATCTTTCCTCGTCGTCCCCTCGCTCACAATAAACCGGTTTGGGTTACAAAAGAGTCTGTGTATGAACTGGGACTATGACATAATGCGTTTGTAGCAGCTCTAAGAGTATTGAGTTCATTTACTACTTGGTTCTTCATTGTCTGATCGTTTTGTATACATACTTTGTAAGTAACATAAACAAGTAAGCATGAGGTGTACTCTTTGTCGGTGTGCACCGTTTCAGTTCTCTGGTATGTACATAGGTATACATATATGTGTTATAAACAAAGTGAATTTGAAAGATATTTGTTAAACAGCAATGAACAAATTTATTAATTTAGTAATAATACACAAGTTAGGCTTATATACAAGGATGGGCAAAGTCTTACCATGTGTTAAAAGAGTGTAACTTATCGTATACGTATACACACTGATTCTCACAAATACGCACAAACGAAGAGCGTAAAACGAGCACTTACGATGGGGCAAAGCGACGATAAAGTTACTGCCGCGTCGAAAAGCGTTGAGCGGCGCGTTTTTCCGCTCAGCATTAATTCCGATACGCCATCCTTAAATAAAGCGGCAACTTTACGTCAAATTCTCACTTAAATTCTAAAATTAGTACAAAAGAAATGAAATGTAAAACTAGTTAATTTATTAATAATACTTACATCCATATGTACAAGCATTAAACATCGCATTTAGGGACGGCAGTCAGTCAAAAATCAGCAGTTGATTGAACGGGTTAATGCAGACGGTGGTGTATATTTTTCATATGAAATTTAATTAATTATTACTCAATACAATATCATATAGTACATTTTATATTACATAGATATTCACTAACATAATAATACAGATTATTTAGTTACATTTATATTTTAGAAATTAGTAGTTTATTTCATTGTATTGCAATTAAGTGCTCGGAGAACCCCTCCGTAAATTGCTTTTGTCTAACGCTTTTTCAAACAGGGATCTATGGTGCCTATTTTGAAAGGTCTGCTCATGAAGGCTAAACTAACAATAACTTACATATATTTAAGTATGGTACACACATATGTAGAGCAGGTATGTAGATTTTCTTCTTTCTGTACTAATATCTAAACCTTTCAAGCTTCCAACGGCGCTGGGTAAATCCCAAAAAGTACTTAAATGTAATTTTCTTGAGTTTACGCTCACCTCATGACCTTCATATTAAAATGTGTCGCAAAACTGAAATAATAGCTAATAGCATTTTAACCGATGGGGTTCCAGTTTATCTATTACCACATAAAAAGGATCTTTAGCCCTTTTGATACTACACTACTATTATTTATCTCACTCGATTTTTTCTAGAAAGATATTTTTGCTCTATACAAAGTCCAGCACTCTAAGAAACTTTTTTACATTGTTGTCTGGTATATTTTGTTATAAGTTTAACATGATGGCTGGGAAAATATACTTATCCACTAATTGTCACCAAATATTAGAAGAAATATTTGTGTATAGAAATCTATATCTATCTCGATTAGTTTTAGGTGATGCAAACAACCATTTGGTGAACAAAACTATACTCTGTTGCAACATGTTGCGAAAGTATAAAAATGTTGCGAATAAATTCAACATTTATTATTCGATTATTATTTGGTATTTTATTAACTTATGTTATTGATCATAGATTTACTATTTTAGATAGATACTATTATTTCTCCGAAATGTTAACTATAACACAAAGAAGCTATTTAACTCCAACATGGTATATGTGATATAAACTGAACCAAAGGGATTAGATTTAATGTGTGGGGTATATGAGGTTGCTGTTGTACGAAAGGAAAGGAAATCAGTATACTAGGGTTATACTAAAGTTCTAGACCAATTTCATTCATATGAAGCGATAAACCACATTATTTTTAAGAAAAACTGTCCATTTAATTTCATTAAATTATAAAATTAAAGAAATAAATTATACCATAAGTAGTACATGTATGCTGGGGAAATTCGTGGATCGATTTCACACATTTTCGGCATTAAACTGTTGTATATCTAATATTTTACGTTTATATAAAGCCAAACGGAAGTTTGAATTTTTTACATTAAGTATGTTGGAGCTAGGAACAATATATACCGATAATGGGTACTAGGGCGGAACCAAGAATATTATAAGGTGTGGCAAAATTGAGAAAGAATTAAACATCCATTAGTTAATGAAATCGTGATTAAATTACTATCAAATTTGGTACCTTCTTGACTTATAATAAAAGCCATAAACTTAGTCTCAGTTTTATTGCTATATTTTAGTTTGCGTCAGCGAAAATTATATAAAAAACAAAACAAAAAACATATTGAAAAGTGGTTAAATTTTATATTATAAGCTGGTGTGGAAAACGTCAACCAGAGATTTGGAATTCGTTATATGAAGGTGTGAGGTTTAGATCAAGGTATATACTATTTTCATTCTAATTCAGCGTCAAACCACATAATTTTTAAGAAAACTTATTCACTTAATTACATTAAAATATCAAATTTTGATCAACCGGAACGGTTTAAAGTCAAGAGGAAATTCGGAAATCATATATATCAGGTAAAGTAAAAAGTTCGTTCGGTTTTTTATTGATTTTTTTAAAAGATGATAACTTTGTGTAGATTTGTCCGATTTAAGTCAAATATGCGCCGTTTTGTTCGTAAACTTATTGCCAACGAGATGCCAACTTCAGTATACCCCTCTCGTAGAAGACTGCGTCCCTATTGTCCTGATGGAACACAATTCGGCCTCTGTTGATCAAAGATGGCCTCTTCTGGATGAGTGCTGCTTTCAAGCGGTCCAGTTGTTGGCAGTAGACTGCCGAGTTGAGCGTTTGGCCATAGGGGAGCAGCTCGCAGTAGATGATTCCTTGCCCATCCCACCAAACACACAGCAAAACCTTCATGGCCGTCAATCAGGTCTTGGCCACCATCTGGGCCGCTACCCCGAGCTTTGACCACGACCGTTTGCGCTCGATGTTGTCATAAGTGACCCATTTTTCATCGCCAGTCACAATCCGCTTCAGAAACGGGTCGATTTTGTTGCGATTCTGCAGCGATTTGCAGATGGAAATTCGGTCCATCATGTTTTTTGCGTTAGTTCGTGTGACACCCAAACATCGAGCTCTTTTTGAATCCACGGTTATGCAAATGGTTCCAAACGGTTTTCTGGCTTATCTTTACTTCCTCAGCAATTAAATAAGTGCTCAAGTGACGGTCTGTTTCCACTATTTCCATGATTTTATCACAATTGTCGACGACAGGCCTCCCGACGCGTGGTGCATCTTTGAAATCGAAATTACCGGAACGGAACCTAGCAAATCACTTTTGTGCTACACGTTCGTTTACAGTATCGGGCCCATGAACTAAATTAATGTTTTCAGCCGCTTTGGCTGCTTTTTCGCTTTGATCGAAGAAAAATTGTAACATATAGCGAATTTTCTCTTTGTTGGTGTCCATCTTTGACGAGCGCTCACAACGTACTGAATCAATCAATCGAAAAATTGTCAAACACAATTTTTTGGCGCGAATAAACACGTTTTCAGCGCCGTCTAGTATGACATGATGCGACACGTAACACTAGTACTATGGACAATAACGCCATCTCTTAGATAAAAACCGAACGAACTTTTTACTAACTTAATATATTGGGGATAGAGAAAGATATTAATTTTTACATTGCTCAGCTATACTTGAGCATAGAGAACATGCTCCCACTGTTTCATTAAGGTACCTCACATACCTTCACCAATCATATTGAGTAAAGTCAGACGAATGTTCGAAAATCCTGATATTAGTTACATAGGGCCCAGGTAAAATTTTCACTCGATTTCGTTCATTTTAGGCACAAAAATACCTTGTTATGACTAAAACACGCTCTCTCATTTTTATTAAGATAACTCACATATTGGCCGATATATGCGGTATAAAGTCACCCGGAAGTTCAAAAATTTTTATATTAGGTATATGAGGGCTATAGGAAGTATTGATTCAATTGAACTCATTTTTTGACACAAACATACTATTATCGAGAGTTTTATTTATTTATTTTATTATATGAATTTCAATTAAATGTCTTACACATTGACCGATATTTTCGGTAAAAAGGCAACTATAGGCACTGGGGTCAACAAATTCAGTACCTAGGGACTTGAACAGCTTTTGTTCGATTTAGACAATTTTTGGTCACAAGATGGCATACTTCAAACGCATTATTCACTCAAATTTTTACCCCGATACAATCATTGTTGTTTGATTTTCATAGTGGAAAGTGCAAAAATCAGATGGAATTTGAAATGGTGTTATATGGGAAATAGGCGTGGTTGTAATCCGATTTCGCTCATTTTTGCACATATGGCATAGAAATATAAGAAGAATATGTACCGAATTTGGTTGAAATCGGTTAAGCAGATCCTACGATATGGGTTTTCACCTAAATGTGGGCAGTGCCACGCCCATTGTATAATTTCGAACGCGGCTCCTATAAAGTCAGCTCATATGATCCCTGTGTTAAATGCCTCTGTCATGTTTAGTGCTTGATTTATCGCGCTTTTAGTAGATTTTAACAGTACCGTTATATGGGGAGTGGGAGGCTTGTCACCCAATTTCACCCATTTTCACACCGTAGATAGAGGTGCTAAAAGAACTTGTTCTCAGTGAAGTTTGTTATTATAGCTTTAGCAGTTTAGGAGATATTCACATTAAAACTATTAGTGTCGGAACCACGCCCACTTCTTAAAACAAGCTTAGTAATGACAATTTATTTGTTTTTTTTAATGGCGTTTTGTGGGCGTGGCAGTGGACTGATTACGCCCATCTGCAATACCAACCGTCTTACGGTATCAAGAAAAGTGTACCAAGTTTCATAAAGATATCTCAATTTTTACTAGGGTTATATATCTAGCTATTAGTTTTAGGTGATACAAACAACCGTTAGGTGAACAAAATTATTATACTCTGTAGCAACATGTTGCGAGAGTATAATAAAGCAAAATGAAACAAAAAGCTGACTCGGCACCAAAAATTCGAAAATTTAAACTTTTTGATAATGCACAAAATTTAAGAATACTTAATTCTTAGCTTGCAACTCAGAGTCAAATCTCTAAATATTGTCTATAGTCTACCGATGAAGTTCATTTCTCTTGGCTTTAGTTGAAGGAGTCACTCCAGTAGTACGAGGGCTAGTGTCTGGGGCCGGAAAACTAATCCACAAATCTAAACTTAATGAAATTATGTCTTTTACACTAGTTCTTTCACGGGCGCCAGTTAGTTTTAAAGAAAATGTGATTTTCTTTATTGAGTTTAAAATTGTGACTGAACAATAGTTTCTTAAATTTACCCTAAACTAGCTGTGGGTCAACGGCAGCGGCGTCGGAATTATATACGGCAAAGTTGAGCAAATATTCAATAGACAGCAGAACTTGCAGTTTATGCGTTGTTGATATCGATCGATTCTGAGAGTTGAAGTGACTGTTTGTTTTAACAAATTTTGTTATGTTGTTGAACTTTAATTATATTGCAATGAATAGACATTGTTGCAAATAATTCTGACACATTATTGCAATGAATATTACTATGTTCACATAAATACTTTTTGCGTTAATTTATATATTAATATGCTTAATACGGCTAAAAGTCATTAAATATTTTTGAGTTTCTTATTTTTATTCTTATTCAACATTTTCCAAATTATTTTTATCGTATATATTCATTTAAAACCGAATGTTTAAATGAGAATAAACTCCTCCCGCCAATTACACCGCTTCACCCGTAAAATAATGGCACACCCTAGTATAACCCACTACAATACACCACCCTTATATATCACCCCCGGGACAACACAACACACCACAGCATCGCGCCTGTGCACCATCTCAGCAAACAAAAAGGATCGTCTCGGCAGCAGATACATCTCATTCGAAATAATAGCAATCCTGCGCGCAACTCGTTGATGCGACACGCGTTAACCTATCTCGATCAGCCAAAAGAGAATCCGGACATTGGCGAAATTCAAAGTGGCACATCGCTTCGCTCACCTTTGGACCCGTTTATCAATAATAATTTTAATTGTAACATTAATATCTTGTTGTGATATAAAATTAAAGTCTCCTTTTCTTTCTTGTCCGAAATCAACCGAATTTTTACTTACATACATATGTATAATATTTAACGCGAGTGTAAGTGAATTATCAACAATTTAAATTCAGTGGTGGGTGTTTCCAAGAAATACTAAGTCGGGAATTCCCTAATCCACCAGAATGTATTGAATACCCGCTACTAATATTTTCAAGGCCATAATTATAACAGGAATTTTATAATCTTTAAGTATTTAAAATCCATAATTTTTTTACTTCATTTTTTCTATTCATTACAAAACATCCTTGAATTATTTATAGTTCTTGTTTTAGATAAAATATGAAAGCATCTTAATATTACGTAAATATAAAAAATAAAGTCACCATTTTTATAAGACTTTTTTTTTGTATGCTCATATATTGTTACATTCAATACCGCTACATGTAATTAAAAATTTAAACTGAATATATTTGAGTATCCTAATTTTCTCCTTATTTACACTTTTTCAAAATATTCCTATTATTCTATGCGTACATATTTGCATATTACATACAAAAAATAGAGAACAGAATTTAAATTTCTGAACGAATTGTATATATATATATGTATATTCATTTGACCCCGAGCCATTCCGAACCGAACCATTCAAAGAATTTGAAAGTGAAAAGGAATTCTGGAGAGGGTAGCAGCGAGCTGTTACGAAAAAGAACACAAAGCACACACCCTAGCACGAGTGGCACGGTCCCTTCGTCTTTCCTCGTCGTCCCCTCGCTCACAATAAACCGGTTTGGGTTACAAAAGAGTCTGTGTATGAACTGGGCCTATGACATAATGCGTTTGTAGCAGCTCTGAGAGTATTGAGTTCATTTACTACTTGGTTCTTCTTTGTCCGATCGTTTTGTACACATACTTTGTAAGAAACATACACAAGTAAGCATGAGGTGTACTCTTTGTCGGTGTGCACCGTTTCAGTTCTCTGGTATGTACATATACATATTATATATGTGTTATAAACAAAGTGAATTTGAAAGATATTTGTTAAACAGCAATGAACAAATTTATTTATTAAATATTAGACTTAGTAATAATACACAGTTAGGCTTATATACAAGGATGGGAAAAGTCTTACCATGTGTTAAAAGAGTGTAACTTATCGTATACGTATACACACGGATTCTCACAAATACGCACAAACGAAGAGCGTAAAACGAGCACTTACGATGGGGCAAAGCGACGATAAAGTTACTGCCGCGTCGAAAAGCGTCGAGCGGCGCGTTTTTACCGCTCAGCATTAATTCCGATACGCCATCCTTAAATTAAGCGGCAACTTTACGTCAAATTCTCACTTAAATTCTAAAATTAGTACAAAAGAAATGAAATGTAAAACGAGTTAATTTATTAATAATACTTACATCCATATGTACAAGCATTAAACATCGCATTTAGGGACGGCAGTCAGTCAACAATCAGCAGTTGATTGAACGGGTTAATGCAGACGGTGGTGTATATTTTACGTATAATATTTAAATTCAAATTCTGTATACGGGAAAAGAGACAGTACACATTTCCATTGAAACTGCATGCTCATGTGTAATAACAATTTTTGTTTTATAAAAAACAAATAAAAAATTAAGGAGTTTTGAAATATAATATACATAAGTTATTATTAAGTTTAAAATAAAAGTATACTTTTATTTAATTTTCACTTTTATTTAGACATTTTTAAATTCTGAAATATTCATGAACTGCAGAAACACGTACAGCAGAGCTTTTGAGAGGAGCGTATTTAATTATATTTTTGTGACACTCTTTTTTTAAATTTATGTATATTGTTATAACTAATTTTAATTAAAAGTTTTGAAGTTATTAAAGAAATAAAAATGATATTATCTACGCGCAAAAGAGTTTTTCACTTGTGATAGCGTTTCAGTCATAACTGACAATTTTCAGCTATGATGGATTTATGGTCAGCAATGACTCAACACAACATAACACAACAAAAATGTTAACAGTTCTCAATAAGAACGCTCTAAACTATAAAGCACAGGAAAAGATACGTCATAAATAAAGATCAAATACATAGGTACCAGGGCTACTGAGTATGTGCATTTATTGTACTTGTCTCTGCTCGTCATGAGTTTTTGTTTTACTTATTAATATATTTTTTAATAAGCAAGACCGCCACAAGTCTGTGCAAATAAAAACGAAGAGTGTGAAAAAGAAATACAACCACGACGCAATAACAAATACGTGAGGTGCTCTGTTGCTTCCCTAGCTCATATATGTAAGTATCTTTGAGTAGATGTTTGCACAACATACATGTGTTTGAGTGTGACTGACCAGCGCCACCGATTTTAAAACAAGTTTGAGAGAAAAAATTAGGCACTCATGCAGTTTTCTGGTACATACACTTATGTGTTGGGAAATTGTGGAATATATCCAACTAACCAACAAAGGAAAAAAAAGGGAATTTAACACCTTATATTTAGAACTTCTCCAATATCCGGACAACTTTTATAACTCCGCAAGAATGTCAACATCGACAATCGACTATAGTATAACCTTTATAAAATTGCACCAGGTCTTCAAAAGAATTGGACAAATTTTATTAAGTATCCTATTACGCAGTGTACGAAATTAAAACTAACTTTAAGGTAAACAATTCGTTAATACGACAAAGTATAAAAATAAAAATGCAAAATACTTTCCGATCGTTTTGTGCGTACAAAAGAATTACCGGGAATATGCTCTATCTCATGCAAGTTACATACTAATCTAAATACTGTCAAGGGAACAATCTTTGCCCCCTGCTTAAACAATATCTCAGATGAAAAAATAATTAAAGAGTTAAAGGCCCAAAACGTAATGGATGTCTACAAATTTAAAAAAAAAACGTAAATGGTACCCTTTTATCTAGCGGAGTAGTGCTGCTATCATTTGACCTTCACAAACTACGAAGTAAAATTGACGTTTCATGGT
This sequence comes from Bactrocera oleae, assembly GCF_042242935.1. NCBI lineage: Eukaryota > Metazoa > Arthropoda > Insecta > Diptera > Tephritidae > Bactrocera > Bactrocera oleae. Next base: position 52,006,063 of record NC_091537.1, on the reverse strand, counting down.
ACTCTCTTAAGATAAGAGAATACATTCCGAATCCAATGAGATGCAAATCATGTCAGATTCTTGGCCATACAGCCAAACACTGCAAAAATAATCCAAGCTGCCTAAACTGCAATCTCCCCCCCATGCCCCAACGACTTGCATTCGTACCCAATGTGCGAATTGCGCTGATAAGCACGCAGCCTCTTCGAGAGACTGCCCAAAGTTCATTCAGCAAAAAGAGATACTAAAAATAAAAACACAAAACAAATGCTCCATGAGCGAAGCAAAGCAACACTACAAAAAAAACATCTCAAATACAACCACAACACACACCTACGCTGCATTGGTATCAGCAGCTCACGATAATCGTTCCATTACGGCAGTAAACAGAAACACAATAGATTCAATAGCTGAATCAGCAAACGTCACTCTCACAAAACATAACATCTACAATTATGGACAACAACAAAGCAACGAATTAGTTAATCCTCAACCAACTACTTCAAACTCAATTCTCAATACAGAAATTCACAAAAACAAAAGTCTCAACTCAATCGAAACACACAAAAACTCATTAGATTTTACAGGAATAATCACTAGAAACCAAACAGAAACAATAAACGAAAAAACGCATTTTACAGATAACACATACGCACCTAACAGCGACGCATCAGACTCACCTAATTTATACAAAGATTTTTAACACAAAAAAAAAAAATAATAAAAAGCAACATAATCCTCTTAATTTTTTCTAAAAAAAATGGCATTGAAAATAATTCAGTGGAACATAAACGGTTATATAAACAACTACGACGAACTAATACTACTAATAAAAAACAAAAACCCTGACATTATCTGCATCCAAGAAACACATTTACCTCTAAACACAAGCAGTACAATAACTCCAAAACCATACATTGGCTACTTTTTTAATTTAAATAACATTTCATCTGCAAAACAAGGCATTGCCATTCTTCTGAAAAACCATATCCCTCACCAAAGTATAATAATCAACTCATATGTCCAAACACTCGCAATAAAAATTAATTTAAATCTAAACTTTACCGTAATAAATCAATACATTCCACCTTGCCAACCTTTCACAGAAAATGACTTAACATCGATTATTTACCAAGTAAATTCCCATATAATCTTGACAGGCGACTATGGGGATCGAATAAAACAAATAGTAGAGGAAACAAAATTGAAAACGTAGTACTTCAGGAGAACCTAGCAGTCCTAAACAACGGATCCCCTACTCATTTCTCCACCCACAAAACATTCACGCACGTCGACCTCACCATAGTCTCGGCATACCTCCTGCCAAGATGCCACTGGAGCATAAATAGCAATTTGTATGGCAGTGACCACTTCCCGATACAAACTAACGTCTCAACAAATTTTCACTTTGAAAAAATCAAACCTACCCGAAAATTCATTACTGACCGAGCAAACTGGAGCCTATACCAATCAATATCCAATAATCACTTCAAAAATCTCCAGAGCCTTAACATAAATCAGGAAATTGCCAAAATCACAAAAGCCATAAAGAAATCTGCTAACGAATCCATTCCCCAAACAAGTCCGTCCTTCCACAAAAACTCCACTCATTGGAGGAATTCCAAATTAAATATATTACGCCAAAAAAAACAAAACAGCTGGCATAACTACAAAAATTGCCAAACAATCGAAAACCTTATATGCTACAAAAGAGACAATGCTATTTTCAGGCGCACAGTGAAGGAAGCAAAAAAAGCAAGCTTTGAAAAATTTACAGCCTCCATATCACCGGCATCAACACAAACGAAATTATGGGCTGACATAAAATCGTTAACAGGAGTCCCCTATACACCAATTAGGTCAATCAACTACAATCAAAGCCTACTTACTTCTTCAATAGAAATAGCAAATTCTTTTGCAGAAACGTGGTCAAATTACTCAAATTACTCAAATTTTTCGTCAGAGTACAAGGCTGCGAAAAGCGATACTATAGCCAAATCATACATTTTTCAGCCAACATCAAAAACAGCAATCGATCTAGATTCTGAAATCACTTTCATAGAATTGGAACTAGCTTTACAGCATTCAAAGGGGAATACCCCAGGATATGACAGAATATCCTACCCCATGCTCAAACATCTTCCCACCGACGCAAAAATACAACTCCTACACACCTTTAACAATATATTTGATTCTGGCCGCTACCCTTACACGTGGCGCTCTGCAATTGTTTTACCTATACCCAAACCCAATAAACCTACAAATGAAATTTGCGGATACCGCCCAATTTCTCTGTTGCCATGCATGAGTAAAATTTTCGAAAAAATCTTGGCTAAAAGACTAATGTGGTTTTTAACCAATAACAAATTAATAAGTCATAATCAGGTGGCATTCAAAAGCAAGCAAAGCACGATAGAATCTCTGCTTCACATCCAACATTACGCGTCAAACGCTCTTTCGACAAAAAATCATGTCACTGTATTATCGACAGACTTCGAAAAGGCGTTTGATCGGGTAGGAATTCATACGATATTGTCATAGCTTGAAAAGTGGGGCGTTGGTCAGAAAACCTTTAACATTATAAAGGCCTTCATGACAAATCGCACTTTTCGGGTAAGGATAAATAATACCTTGTCAAACCATATAGGTTGAATATAATGGTATTCCACAAGGATCACCACTTTCAGTAGTACTATTTATCATATCATTTGAACAAGTATCAAATATAATACTAAAACATAAAAATATAAGCCTTTCGCTCTATGCAGACGATGCTATAATTTTCACTAAAATCAAAGATATAAAAATTGTAAATAACATATTTTTAAACATATTAACAAAATTAGAAATGTGGGGACTGCACTCTGGCGCGTCCCTCTCTATAGAAAAATGTAAAATATTACACATCTGCAAAAAACCAATTGTCACCCTACTAATCTTATGTTCAAAAACAAACCTATCGAAATTGTAAATGATCTCAAAATATTAGGAATTATTTTCGATAAAAGATTTACATTTAGAAAACAATGTATTAGCATAAGAAAAAACCTGGCTGCCAGATTAAACATCATCAAATATCTTACATCAAATAAATCTTTTATAAATATTCATACACTAATAAACGTCACTAGAGCACTACTATCAAAAATCGATTATGGACTCCCAATTTATGGATGGTGCGCAAACACCAACCTAAACCAAATAAACGCCCCATACCACCAGGCAGTGCGCCGTAGTATCAACGCTTTTCCAACATCTCCTGTAAAATGGGTCCTAGCGGAGGCCGGACTACCATCCATAAAAGACAGACTGCGTGATGCCACCTATAAGCTCATCCCAAAGCTGGTTAACTCACAAAATAAAATCTTAAATACGGAATTTATTAATGCCTTTACCCATAAACGCAATTATAAAAAAAAATCAACTATCCGCAGATGTGTCAGTTATTGCGAAATGCTACAAATCAGTAAGCACGGCACAAAAGCAAAAACCTCCCAAAAATCACCGTGGATGCTTGAGTTATCGAGCTACGACATCACACTCCACAAAAATAATTCAAACGATGTCAACCCTGTCATTCATAGAAAATTATTCCACGACTTATCGATTTCATATAAAAATCAAAACTGGAATATGATATTCACGGATGGCTCCAAAACCGAGTTTACAACAACATTTGCTGTAGTACATGAAGACGGATCATTGATCGCCGGAGGCATACTCGAACCATATTGTTCGATATTTACAGCGGAAGCGACAGCCATTAAACAAGCATTGGATTTTGCAAGCCACAACAAAGGGAAATTTGCAATCTGCACTGATAGCATGTCCGTCATCGAAGCGGTGAAAAACATTTACAACAACAACCCCTTATTAAACAACATCAGAAATTTTCTTCTCAGATACAAAAACAAAACTTATATGGACACCAAGTCTTATAGGTATCAGCGGAAATGAATTCGCCGACTCCGCCGCACGATCCGCAGGCAAAGCAGCGTACCTAAATTTTCACACAACTGAACCAAAAGATTTGTCAAATTACATTGCTCACAGTTTAGCTGAAAAAAAGGAAATAGAGTGGCAGCAAGACCCCCATCGATACGTCACATTAAACCCTAAGGGCACACGGGCAACATACCCAAGAACAACCCCAAGGCAGCAGTCTACAATAATGGTTCGCTTACGAATAGGCCACAGTAAATTGACACACGAACACCTCTTAACAGGGACTCCCAAAAAACCATGTCCCTTCTGCAAAGGATTATTATCCACAGACCACCTAATCCACGACTGCAAAAAATTAAAATCGACGCGAGAAAGAATCTTCGGGCAAGTTGCTCCAAGTGATTTACTTACAAACATCACAAAAACTAACATCGATATAATAAACCAATTTTTCAAGGAACTAGACTTAAGCAAGAAAATCTAATTAAACAAGTAAGGAAGGGCTAAGTTCGGATGTAACTGAACATTTTATACTCTCGCAAAGTCAAATGGTATACTCGTTTGAGATTTCTTTGTGGATTGACTGATATTTTCGGTAGAAGGTCAACTATAGGCACTGGGGTCCACATATTTTGTACTTAGGGGTTTGAACAGTTTTGGTTCGATTTAGACGATTTTGGGCCGCAAGGTGGCATACTTTAATTGCATTATTCACGCAGTTTTACCCCGATATAATCATTGTTACCTGATTTGCATAGTGGAAAGTGAAAGAATCAGATGGAATTGAAAATGGTGTTACATGGGAAGTAAGCGTGGTTGTAGTCCGATTTCGCCCATTTTCGCACTATGACATAGAAACATGAAAAAAACGTTACGCACCGAATTTGGTTGAAATCGGTTGAGCAGATCTCAATATATGGGTTTTCACCTAAAAGTGGGCTGTGCCACGCCCACTGACTAATTTTGAACGCGATTCCTATAAAGCCAATTTATACCATCTCAGAGATAAAATTTAATGTCTTTGGCGTGTTTAGTGCTTGATTTATCGCGCTTTTAGTAGTTTTAAACAGTACCGTTATATGGGGAGTGGGCGGAGTTGCCACCCGATTTCAACTATTTTCACACCGTCAATAGAAGTGCTAAAAACATTTGCTTCTAGTGAATTTTGTTATTATAGCATTAGCGGTTTAGGAGATATGCACATTAAACCTATTAGAGGCGGGACCACGCCCACTTTTTAAAAAAAGTTTTAACCGCAGATGCCCCTCCCTAATGTGATCCTGTGTACCAAATAACAGTCTTGTATCTTATTGCGGAGCTTAGTTATGGCAAGTTATTTGTTTTTGATTAATGGCGTTTTGTGGGCGTGGCAGTGGTCCGATTACGCCCATCTGCAATACCAACCGTCTCACGGTACCATGAAACATGTTTACCAAGTTTCATAAAGATATCTCATTTTTACTCAAGTTAGAGCTTGCACGGACGGACGGACAGACGGACGGACAGACAGTCACCCGGATTTCAACTCGTCTCTTCTTCCTGATCATTTATATATATATAACCCTATATCTAACTCGATTAATTTTAGGTGATACAAACAACCGTTAGGTGAACAAAACTATTATACTCTCTAGCAACAGGTTGCGAGAGTATAAAAGTATGTGTACATAAATCAAAATAAACAAATTTCGCACGTGACAAAGACCATAATATAACATAATGATAATAACAATACCAAAAGCTGAGCCGTAGGCCCTGGCAGCCAGTGTTCTCTTTTTTAGATATTATATTTGTATACTATATCTAAATTGAATAAATAAATAAACTTTATTCAGTTTTCGGAAAAAGGAACTTCAGGTTACAATTTAAACAAATTGTTTTAAGTGCGATTGCATACATAATTAAAGATTGTTTGAGTAGTATCTACCTCATCCACACCTACCATGGCGGCGAGGTGAACTTTGTTCAAGGCGAGAAGATCCCCCGACCTCCTGCGATCCACTCTCGGCCAGAAGGATCGCGCAGGAGCTGGTCGTCGACCAGCGTCTGCTGAGCGCATGTCTCAATCCCATTCCGATGTGAGCGAGGAAAGGGTGCCCCCCCTGGCCATCTCATCGGCCTTGCAATTCCCAGCGATTCCGATGTGACCAGGCACCCAAACGAGCCTGATATTGAAGTATCCTGATGCTAATTCTAGTGAGTACACTCCTTGACTAGCTTTGTATTGCCGCTCTGCTGTCGAAGTGAATGCTCATCTCCCTAAACGAAGCTGCACTTCGTAACAGTACTGCTACCGCCACCTTGATTGCGGCCACTTCCACCTCAAAATATTCTACTGATAATCAAATTTAAATAAACATGTGTAAAATCAAACTTGCAATACAAAATAGTAAACAATAAAATGCGAAACAGTAAATAAGAATACAACAATTACTAATAATAGCAATGAGAGTTCCAGCAGAAACCACTGCATATCCTGCTTTGTCGCTTTGGCCTCTAGAAGTCGATTTGGTGCTCGCTCTCACTCTGGCAACTTTGAACGATTTACATAAAGAGACTTCGCTTCCTCTCTAACATTACCCTAACTGACGTACTTAAGAAAAGCGTTGAGCGGCGCGTTTTTTTTTACCGCTCAGCGTTAATGCCGACATGGCACCTCTATATAAAGCGTCAAATTCTCACTTAAACTCTAAAATTAGTACAAAGAAAATGAAATGCAAATTTAATTTATTAATCATACTTACATTATTTGTGCAAACATTTAAAATTGCGTGTTAAGAAATTTTTAGAAATATTACAATTTCTGCGATTTCTGCAGCCAACTTTACTTCTCAACGCGCTGTCAAAATCGAATTTTTCAACGTTCATGCCGCTATGCTTATTTAGGTATGTGCCATATAAAATCTATGCACATGAGGAAATTCCGACACTAATTGGTCGCTGCCGCTTTTATTTGGGGACGGCAGTAAGGCTAAATACAATTACATATATTAAATTTACAAAATGTACTAAAACCAGTAAGGAAGACAAAGGTCGGGTGTAATGAAAAATAATGATTATTTTTGATTTTTATGTTTTTTGCTCAAATATAATGATTTACGATTTATTATAATATTAATCAAAATCAATCATTATTGGTGAAGAAAATCGTAAAACTCTAAACTAGAAAATAAGGGTGAAGTTACATAAATTTACAACAAGCTTAACGCTAGTGAATATGTTCAAAACATAATTAAAAACAAGTGAAGGAAAACCTAAGGTCAATTTAATTATTTATGAAGTAAAATCAGCCGAATCTCCAAAATTCTGATATTATATATACTGGATCTAGGGCAAGTTTTCGCTCGATTTTTTCCATTTTATGCACAAATATGCGCCGTTATTAGAAGAACACGCTCTCTCAATTTTATTTAAAAAAAAGTCACATATGTGCCGGTATATGCGGTATATGGTCAGCCGGAAGTTCAAAAACCTTTCTATTAGGTTTATAGGCGCTAAGAGAATTATTGATCCGATTCAACCCATTTTTTACATACAGTAATACAACTGTCAGAAGAGGATTATTTCTATACTATACCTGTGAGATACCGATTGACCGATATTTTCGATAAAAAGTTCGCAATAGGAACTGGGGTCCACATATTCCCTATCTTGGACTTGAATAGTTTTGGTCCGATTTGTATAATTTTTAATCATAAGTGCCTCAAAGGCACTATTCACGCAAAGTTTTATCCGGATACTTTGATTGCTTCCTGATTTGTATACTGGAAAGTGAAAGAATCAGATGAAATTTAAAATAGTATTATATGGAAAGTAAACGTGGCTTCTGCCTGATTTCGCCCGTTTTCGCACTGTAATGTAAAAATATTCGTATATATATATATGCTCCTTGTTGTGAGCACACTTTTTGCCAAAACCACAAGTCTGTCTTTGATTACTGTGATCTCCGCCTGGAAGACACTGCAGTGGTCTAGTAACAGCATTTAAGTTTAACAGCATTTAAGTTTAATCCGCACGATACAGCTCAACGATTTATATCGTCCAAGATCGTTTGCATAAGGTTTACGAGAGTATGCGGGAATTTACCTTCAACCGATACTGCCACATCGTCAGCGTAGGCCACAACATGTACCCCCTTCTTTTCTAGATCCAACAGCAACAGAAGTGGGGATAACACGCCTCCTTGAGGTGTACCGCTTTAAGCATATCTGTACATCGTTGACGCTCCCAGCGTTGAAATTATTGACCTGCTCGTGAGCATCTGTTGAATTAATTTTCTGAGAGGTTCAGAGATGCCCAGATCCTTAAGCGCACTCAGTATGGCAATAGGCTGGATATTATTGAAGGCTCCTTCTATATCTAAGCAGGCAATTGGAGTGTATTCTTTAACTTTCAGAGATTTTTCAACCGCCGCCACCACAGAGCTTAGCGCTGTCTCTGTGGGTTTTCTTTCTTCTTCGCATGCTGCGAACCAGCCAACTTTTCTGGTTTCAGTTTGTTTTTTATATGTAATTCTATTAGTCTTTCTAGCGTTTTTAGAAGGAGAGGCTAATTGGTCTGAAGTCCTTGGACTTGTATGCGAGCTTTTGCCTACCTTTGGTATGTATATTACCTTGACTTCCCTCCAAAGCGAAGGAATATAGTTTAATTGCTCCCTTAAGAATGGTAATTAGCCAATCCATTATGTAATTCTGCGGTTGCTGTAATTGAGCCGGGAATAGACCGTCTGGTCCCGGCGACTTGAAGGATTTCAAGCTATTTATTGCCCAGCGTACGTTGCTTTCTGACACCATGTTTATAAGAGTGGTAATTAAAGAGACACTCACCTCTGCCATTGACATCTGTGCTGCCCCAGACTGTGTGATGCGCGTTTGAGTCGCACCCAAATATAGTCATGCACTTGGATTCCTCGCTATCCCGTACCACCTCTTTTACCATCAGAGTTAATTAGGTTAATTAGGGCTGCTGAAGCTAGTTTGCTGTGATGAAGATTAATTTGTAGAAGACGCATTAACTAATGTTGTATCTGCGTCTTCCTGAGTCGCTTAAAAGCTCTCTCTCAGTATACAATTTTGAAAGTCTGGCAGCAAGCTCAGACTCGAAAGAACACTCACCTGGCTCTATTCTTTGCACGTCGCTCGAGGACTCCATAGGATTTTCCTCTCCTTCGCATATCTCGCTCTCCGATGTTAGATGGTCTACAGCATCGGCGTCCGACTTGTAGGGTGTTATCCTCACTATCGTGAATCTGTAATTTATCTCCCCGCTACTTTTCGCCAGCGGTTCTATGGATTATTTTGTTAGTAACCGCAAAATCTGCATCGTGGCCCTTTTGATCTCCACGCCAGATTCTGCTACGGTGCCTTCAAATATCTTGACGTACTTGCACCCTTCCTTGGGCAGGCTCGGGTTGCAGGCTCTTATGAGCTGCATAATTTGATCCGGTTGTCATGGTGTAGCCGAAATACATACCCTTGGCCTTGGTCTGGAGGGTTTGTCCTCTAAGTCCACTGCTACCAATTTTGACCCGGGGTATAAATCTCCCACCTTGGCTATAGCAGAGCGACCGCTCTCTTGTCATCGCAAGCAATCATTTTGATCTGGCCCTGGTACCAGCCGGCATCTGTGCATGACGGTGGCGGACCCGGATTTCTAAGTAGCACTTCCAACGCCACATTTGTCAGCGCAGCGTGCACTCATTTCCATTGGGCTCTAAGGATTCTTTCTTCGGTATCTCCCTCGTCAAGAACGTCAGTGACAATTCTGTTCCAGGCCACTTCAGCAAATGATTTTGCGGGCGTTACGCCCTTTGTCTTTGGCCTCTTGGCTAACGGCTTAGCCTCTTAGCTGACCTCTGTTTCTTGGCTGCCTTTAATGGCGGCTCCAGCTTGAAATTGGCAAGACGATGCGTGGAGCTCCTTCATTAGCTCCTCTTTCGTTGGCAATTTTAACTCTACTAACCTTAGTAGGTATGCTGCGCGTCGTCTCTCCGCATACTTTGCTTTTGCCGGGTCCTGAATGTTAAATGCAGGTCACTCTATGACAGATGCACTTCCAGCAGCAGCCCCTTTGGAATCTCCCTCCTCCCCCTGTTTTGCTGCCGTGTTTTGGCTACAGGCTTTGGGTATGGCTACCTCGGCGCTACTGCTTTCTTGTTTCTTGGGGCCAGCTTTAGCTTCTGCCCCTTTTCTTGTGCTTGCCTTATCTTCGGGACCAACCTTCGCTTCTGTCCTCTTGCTGAATATTGCCGAGCTCGCCCCACATACCGTCTTTTTTGGGAGCAACTAGATCTCTCCGGGGGCCTGTTTTTGTGGAGATCCGGGCTCCCTCCTATTTTTGGTTTTGTTTTCATTTATTTTAGTTATATTATATTTTGGTTCATAATTGGTCCCCCGAGTGTGGGGAAAGTGTGTCCGCTTGGCTATCATATTACGGAGGGCGTCAGGTATCCGTAAGCTCCATTCATGCATGACACCTTGATCCAGCCCTTTATAGTACCCCCGACCGTGGTAAGGCTCCTTATCTGTATTCTGTGCTATTTAGGAACAACGAATACACCTTAGCTAGATTCCTCACGTCTACGGCAGGGGCGGACTATTACCAGCTCGTCCCCGGTTACGTCTTCTATCTGTGGTATCTATTACCAGTCGGCACCCTCCGGGAGGGTCCAGTGGGGGATTTCAGCCAACCGGGTTGTATCCTAAGTGAATTAGTTACGGAACCAGTTACCACCATGACTACTAAAGATGAGGAAATCTCAAACGAATTCCTCATTACACAATTGAGAACATTTTGGGAACTATACTATGTTCGCACCGACACATAATTCGTATTTTCATAGACAAAAGAGGTTTTCACGCGAAAACTTGTGTTTTCATCCATACAAAATCTGTCAAACGAAAACACAGTTTTCGCTGAAAACCCCTTGAAAACTTACATTGCACTCATTATAATCGGTGACTGCTCTAGTTAAATCGATATTATTAGAAGACATATTTTGCCAGCCCTAAATGTCAGTTGACAATTTGCTTACATTCCATAATTGGCCTAAACGTACCATACAAGAAACTGCTGATGGGTTCACCAATACACTCACATTTGATATGTCAGTACTGTTAATTTACATTTGCATTTTTAAATTCAGAACTATCCACTGATTGGAGAAAGACGTATGCAGAGCTATTGAGAGAAGAAGATGGCATCAAGTGAAAATTTATTTTTATATTTTCATATTTTATTATATTTTTTGTTGCATTCCTTTTTATATTTAAGTATATTATTATAAGTAATTTTGATTAAAAGTTATAAATTTGGTAAAGAAATAAAAATTATATTATCTACTGCGCAAAAGAATTTTTCACTTCTGGTAGCGTTTCAGTCATAACTGACAATTTTCAGCTATGACGGATTTATGGTCAGCTTTGACTATCATATTATCCATCAGATGACCGTCACTGTTCTTGTAGGGTACATAACAAATGTAAACAAAAAGAAATGTGAACTGCCAATGCAAACTCATCGAAAACACACAATGTCGATCAGAACGACTTTGGTTCCACAATCCACAAATTGTGTTTTCAAGAGGATTTTAATTCGGTGCGAACATAGTATTAGAGAAATTCCCCCCCATTTCAATTACAACCCCAGAAGATCAGTATTGTGAAGACTTTTACAAAGCCACAACTACTACATAAGATAATGGTCGGTACGTCGTACAACTACTTCTAAAACAACAATTTCCCAACACAGTCGCCTTAGATCACTCTCGCACCTCTGCAATACAGCAGTTTCAAAGTATTGAAAAAACCTACTTAAAAAAGGCGAGCTCAAACCAGATAATGATATCTGCATTATTCGCCAAACAAAGCGACAAATTGTATCCTCTGTGGCAAAACTTTTCGACCCCGCAGCATGGCTTTCGCCAATTATGATACAAGCCAAAATCCTAATACAAAAATTATGGCTAGATGGAACCTACTGGGACGAACAAGTCAAACCACTTCGTTTAGAAAAGTGATCCCAGTTTGCGTGCAATCTGATATCTCACATATACAAAACCCATGATGGGGAAACTATACCCCAGAGCACAAAGTCGACCTTCTCGGTTTCTGTGACGCCTCTGAAAAGGCCTATTGCGCCACTATATACGAGCGCTACTACAAGCCAAACTATTATTCATGGTGCGAATGCATTTAAACATGCGCACCTAGACGTACAAAAAGCAAAGGTCGCTCTTATCGCAGCTTCTCAAACGCATTACTTCAGCCGAGAAATATCATTACTAAGAGATTCGAAGCCGATTGATAAAAGAAGCTCACTCTCAGTACTAAATCCATTCATAGACGCGAAATATCTAGTACTTCGTGCGAATGGTCGGCTTGCCAATTCCAGTCTGCCGTATAACGAACGTCAAGAAATGCATTTTCATGTGCAAGATCTGCACTATGAATAAGCAGAAGATGCGATGGCAGATTATAGCAGCACTTCCACCGGAACGCTGTAACTTCGCTCTGCCTCTCACTATTACATGTGTCGAGCATCCAACATCGGCGGACTTCCTTTTGGCGCGCGAGTCACCTCGTTTTTTTCACCGATTTTTTTATATACATTTACACCGTCTCCTTTAGTATGCGAACAGGGAGTGATTGCGTTGAGATAACCTTTTTTTATAAGTATTCAAAAAAGTCAGATTGAAGGACGAACTATCATCAACAAAAGAAATCTCTGCAGGTGTCCCCAAGGATGCATATTAGGCCCTTTCCTATATTTAATTTATACATCATACATGCCCACTACTCCTAATACATACACATCAACAGATGCAAATGACACCGCATTTATACACGTCAACAAGGATGAAAAGACAAGATTACCCACAAATAAAAATAAATATCAATGCTGTCCCTATCGAAAATCATTTCAGATACCTAGGTGTCCATCTAGACCGGCGTCTAACATGGTCCCGTCATATCGAAGCCAAATTAGCGGCCATTAAGCTGAAATCCGCTCAAATGCACTGGATTATTCGTCCTAATTTAACACTAGATCTTGAACACAAGATTCTCTATATAAGTGCATTATAAAACCAATATGAACCTACTTCGACTGCCATATACTACTCCATACGAAACAATAATTTTTGTTATTCTAGCAAACCTTATGCCGAATAAGTCGGCCATTGTGTGACTCATTTATTTACAAAATTGCTTGAAAATATGTTCTTGAGTATACCTGAGCAATCTCAAGTTTGAATGCAACAAGCCCGGTCCTTTATCTGCTCCCAATATAGCCTGAATATTGACTCGAAACTTATCGGCGCAACTTGAAGTTAGCAGACGGTCATAACAACGGATAATTCATGATGACTTAAACCTGTTGCCGTCCAAAGTTCAAATAACAAGCCGGTTAAACTCTCTAGATTTACCGGCGCGCCTGGAATTTTGCCAAAAATTTATTGAAATGGCCGAAGAAGACAATAACTTGATATGTTGAAATGTAAACATGTAAAATTGCCGTATATGGAGTGAATCATATCCAGAGACGGAACTTCGCACAGTCTGAGTCAGGCTATACTTCTTATGTATTGAATGCATTGTCAGACTATATTTCTTGGAAGAAAATGGTATACCAGTAACTGTAAATGGGCACCATTACTTAAAGATATCTTCATGAAATTTGGAATAGATTATTATCCAAAGGATGGATTAGATTATTATTATGGAATGTAGAGCAGGTTCGCCTCCACGCCTTCCTGGCCTTTTAGACTCCTACAGATTTTTGACCTTTGCTTGATACAGACATAGCTTAGATTATTAGATGGATCGGTTGAACCCTGGGCCTGTGGGCGTAGTATTTTGTCACCTGAGTATGCACAGATGACACCCTGCAAAAATGGCTGATGGACGAAGAAGAAAACAGGTTGAAACCAACCTCAGCTAATTTGGACGGTTCCTTGGGAGGGACACCCTCACCATAGGAGACGAAATCGTCCCCCGTAAGGGTTTAGACAATTCCGGTTGCGCTTGGCTTACCGTCACTTGGGGATTCTCCCTCTGGCGACCTCTGCCGTTTAATCGAAGTGTGAGGGTCATTCGGCCCCTCTTTTCCGTCGTTCATGGCGGTGAAAAGCCATGGGTCGGTGTCGCACCGATGTTTAGCGAAATGGCTAAACTTGCCAAATCAGTAAAGCTTGGTGTGTACGACCATAGCAGAAGAGATGGAGCCATCTCCGGAGGTAGCGGATAGGGGCTGCTATATGCGCTGTTCCTTATGAAGGTGGTCAGGGGAAACCCTGGTCCTTTACTTAGATGTGAAAGTGCCGAGTGGCACCTTGGAATGCACAAGCTGATAAAATGTTACGACGAACGGTCGACATTTCTTTATAAGGAGGCGGTAGCTAGGATAGAGGAAGTGTGGAAAGGAGTAAGGTTTGAGGCGGTGGCCTAATCGAATCTCCCGATGGGCCCTCGGGCTCGTTCTGGCTTCCGGTCAAACCCTCTACCTCGGCCAAAATTTGAGAGATGATTCGCTATTGTAATCCATCTTTTCCGACCCAAGACTGGAGGGTGATTCGGCTGGAGAGCACCGAGGAGCCACATCGGCATGCGCTGATACTCCTAAACAAAGAGCTCCTCGCTCCTCTCAGTATCATAAAGGGGCTTCTAGAGGATGGTTCTTTCGATAATGCAAACAGAAGCAAAGGCGGATGACCCACTGCCCCTGCTTAAGAAGAGTTTGGAAAAGAAAGATCCTTAAAATGACTCTCCAGCACTCAAAGGCGGCCTCCGCTGATCGCGCGAACCGTGCATTCAAAGCTAGTTAAGGAGTGTCTGTCTTCACTAGAAATACCTCTAGCTACTTCAACATCAGGCTTGTTTGGGTGCCTGGTAACAGCGGAATCGCTGGTAACTGCAAAGCAGATGAGATATCACGGGGGGCACCTTTACCCCGCTCACATCGTAAGCTCCTTCTGGCCTTGAGTGGAACGCAAAAGATCTAGTGAACTACTATCCCATCAAAGTTCATATCGCCGCTATCGTAGGAGTTCTCACTGTATACTGTACAATGGGCATTTATGCAGTATGGCTTAAAATCTTACACGATACTAGTTGTCAGAGTTATATCGAGGAGGGGAGGTGGAAACATCCAGGCACTTTCTCCTCCACTGCCCGGCTTTTGCAATACTGAGACTGAAACATCTTGGTAATCAGACCTTCGGCGGACCAGAAGACTTAGCCGAAATGGATATTAGCCGTCTCAACAAATTTGTTATAGGCTCAAGCGCTTTGTCGATTTGTTGGGGTTTGATGATCTAGCTTTATAGAAGTTTTAGGTACCAAAACCGACCTGCGTTCTAAGCTGTCCAACTGAGATCCTCTTAGGATCGACTTCCTCACCTAACCTAACCTTATCCAAGGCAACGGTACAATCTCCAAAGAAATTGTTATGAACGGATAACAATACAATATATGTATGTGTTAGCTGTCACACAAGCTGATAGATCAATTTTTATGGAAAACTTTTATATTTGACGATATGTCTTCATAAAATTTTAAAGAGATTATTGGCAACGGTACAATCCCCGAAGAAATTGGTAAGATCGGTTCAGCCGAAGTTAAGATTTTTCCTTGTTTAATAATGATTTTATCAACACCTGAAGATATTTCCCCGGCTTGATTGTGCAAATGTCGTCTACAATTTTTTACGGAACCCAACGTCATATGGAAAAAATATGAAAGACAGGCAATCATAAATCAGAAAGGCGGTATATTTTGAAAATAGCTTCCAATTCGAGTGACTCTGTGGCAAAAATAAAGGCGGAAAGTGGTTCCAGTGCCAGTGTTTCCACTGTGAGAAGAGTACTTAACAGTTGTGAGCACCTGGTACTCAAAAAATTAAAAAAAAAAACGTAATAAGAACGAGTTCTGCGCGATTTTTGTAATTTAGAAAGCATTATATTTCAACTGTGATTGTACAGGTAATCTTTTATTATTGATTAATGCATATTATTATGAAAACAGCATGAATAAAATATAAATTTACGTGCGTTTTTAAAATAATTATGTCCCAATTTGATTGTGGAATTATTTGTAAAAAAAATTTACTTCACAATGTCATCTTCAAATTGCCAGTCCCAATCGGAGAAATCGTAATCCTGTAAGAATATGTTAAACTTCCATTATGTTTGAATTCAGATGAATTATAAATAAGACTTACATTTTGTTCATTATTTGATCTTTTATTAGATGGTTTCTGTATTGTGCATACCATATAAGTCGAACCAGTGTTATGGCCAGTGCATTCGCAAGTTTGATTACCGTTTGATACAGAACTTTGCACCACTCGCTTAGCAAAAATAGTTGTTAATCGTTTAATTGGACTTTTCTGTTTAACGCTGAAAACAGATCCCTCAGTATCTAAAGCTAATTGTGCACATATCCCGAAGCTGCTATTTGAAACATGGAGCGTATGACGTATTTCGCTACTACCTTCAGGGCTGCGATTCGAATATATAAACTGCTTGTCAAAACCATAAAAGTGACGTATTTTACGTGGTTTGTGAATGTTAAAATCAGCGTTGGTGATGATATGTAAACTAACTCCTTCGTCGATCATATATTGTAATATGGATGAATAATCATATCGCATTTGTTTAATGTCACATCGGCTACAAGATATTATTATAAAGGTTTTTGAAACTCCTGTTCGGAAATTTAATCTGGAAGCTGTGGAAATAGCTTGCATTATATCACTCTTTGAAGTAGATCCATCATAACTTTTTGAGAAAACTGTACTATGCTTTAGGTATTGACGTAGTATATAAGTACTGTTAGTAAAAACAACATTGTCTTTTGAAATAGTTCGGGGATAATCAAATGGTGGTAGTTGCGAACCAAACGCAATGACGGCATATCTAAGAAATAAAATAAACGTGTATATTCTTAACTGCTCACTTAGACCGTATTACGATTTTACCTGGTGTTCATAAATCTCTGGCTGTGTAATTGTTCCTCGAGGGCTGAAACTATAGAATTCGCCAAGCTGAATGTATTGCACTCGTTTGCTTCAACTAAAAAGACTATATCGCTGCTACGAGACTCATTATTTATGTTATATTCCACAAATGTACTTTCAGGGACATATTCACCATTATTAATTTCGCACCTATAAAAATAGTTCATTAGCATGTCTAAAATTAAAATATTATAAGTAACTTATAAGTATTATGTTTAAAGTTAACTATAGTATAAATTTTTATAAAACTATTTCTAAATAAAATTTATTACATTTGTACAAAAGATGGGGAAATACCTTTAGATGTTGCAAAAATGTATATTAAACAAGTAAGGAAGAGCTAAGTTCGGGTGTAACTGAACATTTTATGGTTTTGCAATTTGAAATGAGCAAAGCAAAAACCTTCAAGTGTCCACTTAACTTCATATTAAAAAATAATGCGAAAGAATTCAACATTTGTTATTCAGCGAAATCGTGAATGAATTACTATCAAATTTGGTATTATATAATATTATAGGTATAGACTCAATTAGTTTTAAAAATATATTTGACTTCCCGTTAGCAAAATTATATTGAAATCGTCCTCAAATGAGGTATACTTAACATAAACTTAACCAGAGAAACCTAGTTTAATATTTGATGCGCAAAACGTCAACCAGGAGACCAAGATCTAGACCAGCTCCATTCATGTTCATTGCCAAACCATTAACATAATTACGTTTGTTAGAATGATTAAATGGGTGCCCAATTTAGTGGGAAACACCCACCACTGAATTTAAATTGTTGATAATTCACTTACACTCGCGTTAAATATTAAACATATTTATGTAAGTGAAAATGCGATTCTCTTTCGGCTGATCGTGATAGGTAAACGCGTGTCGCATCAACGGGTATAATCGAATGTCGAGTTTCGCTAAGGATCACTATTATTTCGAATGAGGTATATCTGCTGCCGAGACGATCCTTTTTGTTTGCTGAGGTGGTGTATAGCCGTATATAAGGGTGGTGTATTGTAGTGGGTTATACTAGGGTGTGCCATTATTTTGGGGGTGAAGCGGTGTACTTGGCCGTAGGAGTTTATACTCATTTAAACATCCTGGGCCCCCTAGGCGAATATTTTGCCTAGTATTGAACGTATATACTGTTACATGTATTTCGGCTTACTGCTGATGAAGCAGCCGAGGCTGCGGCATACATGCTGTAAGTGTAAGATACTTTTATTTGTTGTAAATGGATGTTATGTATTTCGATATGGGAGTTGGTGCTTAAAGTAGCTTGTTTATTTGATTTTTCTGTATTAGAGGCACTTCTTTGCAATTTATTTATTTCGGCTTATAGGACATCGACTCCACGCCTGGCTTGGATATGACCAGAATGGGTGCTCCTTTAAAACCATTGAAGAGGGATCTTGCGAGAGTACAGTGATTGGCCGAGAATTGAGAACGACTTTTCCTAGAGGTAGTAATGTGGTAAATACGATATATTTATATCTGTTATATCCATCTAATTTTTTGAAGTAGGATTTGAAGCTTTTCATAACTGATTCAAATAAACCAGACAACGCATTATAGGAGCGCTTAAAAAATGTGATAAGTGCCACCTTTGGTTTTTGTAAGTCTAGGTGCGTCACTGTATCACATTAGGAGTATGGTGATCCCTTAACTTGATTTTTGAATAATTTTAAATGCATTTATAAAAATTTTGACAACTATGAGGCGTCATAGTAAGAGAGGTGTCGATTTTTCGACTTTCTTAGAATAATTTTGTTATACATATGTTATGTTAAATGCGTTCGGAATAATTTGGCAAGTAGTTGAGTTATGTGTCTTGAAGCGTTTTTGTATCATTATTGGCAAGAGCCATCCTGCGGGGTCGAAAAGTTGCATATTTGTGTTTTGAAACCTGATCTTGTCAGAAGGGACTCTGACTTTGTTTTTTCTGCCAATTCGTGAAGTGTTGGAACATTGTGAATTTAGTAGTAGTCGTATGACGTATCGGTCATTATTTGATCTAGTAGTTGTAGCTCTGTAGAAGTCTTCACAATACTGATCTTTTGGGGTTGTAATTGATATGGGGGGGGGGAGTTTTTCTAACTTCCGAAATTTCCTCAATTGTGAATTAAAGTATTCTTTTGAACTTGTGTCAACTTGAGTGATCATGGGGGTAACTGGTTCCGAAACTAGTCCACTTAGGATCCAACCAAAAATAGTATTTTGGGCTAGAAGGGTGGTTGAAATTTTTTCAACACCTTCAAGAACTATCTGCGGCATAAGGTCCTTGCCTATTAGAATATCTATTTGAGCGGGGGTGTTGCAGTTGGGATCAGCTGGCTTTAGGTGTGAAAAACTTTGCCAATGCTAGCTATTTATGTGCTAGCTTGGAAGCATGTTAGTAAGTTGCACTAGGACTATAGCTTCTGCTACAATTCGCTTATCCGCTTGGGGCGAAATTAGGGTAATAGGGCAGATTTTATTTGAGTTTTGGACTACCCTTCCGCCCATTCCCGTAACTTCAAAATTTAATTGATTTGTTGGGAGTTTTAGCCCATTTTGTGCCTTAGACGCTATGAAGGATCGTTGTGATCCTTGGTCTATTAAGGCTCTAAGTTTGTAGAGTTTTCCTCGATGTTCGATGGAGATGACTGCTGTGGGTAGTAATACCCTACTTTGAATTTCGCTGAGTAGCGTTTTTGTTTTTAAGGCCTTTGAGCAGCATGATGCTTCTTGGCAATTTCCGGGATTTTGATTTTCGGGATTTGCTTTTGCAATTTTTATGAGTATGCGCATATGACAAGCGATTTGTAAAAAATCTTTTTGATCTGACAAAATTATTTCGTTCGTTAACTTCTAGTTTTTTAAACTTCTCACAAGATTGTAGTTTATGCCCTCTTGTGCATAGTTCGCATGACGTACATGTGTTTATTCTGTTCGGATGTGATACGATAGCATTTTGTAAAAGCTTCTGTTTAATTTGTTTTTGCTACTAGCTTGGGGTCTATTGAAGCTTCTTTTTAGGTCGTTTCGAAAAATTTTTGTTTTAATAAGTTTTTTAGCTACCCTTTCAGCGATTTCGTACTGGGTAGTTAGAAAGCCTTTCATTTGTTGCCACATTGGGCATTTTTTCCGAGATGAGAGCGATTGCCCTCAAAAAAGTAACGACTTTCTGATAATGCTGCGGTGCATATATTTACCAGAATAGGGTCCCAGCTGTCTGTGGAAATATTTTGTGTCGATAATTTCGACTTAATTCATTACTTGTTTGTTTCTGCATTTTATTAAATTAACATGCATTAGAGATTTTAAAATTTTGTGGTAGATTTGAGTCACCAGTTTCTATTATGGTATCATGAGCCTCTTGAAGACGAATCCAAAAATTATAGAGACTTTATGAATGAAATTGGTCTAGACCTTTGTTTAAACCTTATAACTCTAGTATACTGATTTCCTTTCCTTTCGTACAACAGCAACCTCATATACCCCACATATTAAATCTAACCCCTTTGGTTCAGTTTATATCACATATACCATGTTGGAGTTAAATAGCTTCTTTTTGTTAAAGTTAAAATTTCGGAGAAAAAATAGTATCTGTCTAAAATAGTAAATCTATGATCAATAGCATTAGTTAATAAGATACCAAAAAATAATCGAATAATAAATGTTGAATATTTTCGCAACATTTTAATACTTTCGCAACATGTTGCAACAGAGTATAGTTTTGTTCACCAAACGGTTGTTTGCATCACCTAAAACTAATCGAGATAGATATAGATTTCTATATACAAATATTTCTTCTAATATTTGGTGATAATTAGTGGATAAGTGTATTTTCCCAGCCATCATGTTAAACTTATAACAAAATATACCAGACAACAATGTAAAAAAGTTTCTTAGAGTGCTGGACTTTGTATAGAGCAAAAATATCTTTCTCGAAAAAATCGCATGAGATAAATAATAGTAGTGTAGTATCAAAAGGGCTGAAGATCCTTTTATGTGGTAATAGATAAACTGGGACCCCATCGGTTAAAATGCTATTAGCTATTATTTCAATTCTGCGACACATTTTAATATGAAGGTCATGAGGTGAGCGTAAACTCAAGACAATTACATTTAAGTACTTTTTGGGATTTACTCAGCGCCGCTGGCAGCTTGTGAAAGGTTTAGATATTAAGACAGAAAGAAGAAAATCTACATACCTGCTCTACATATGTGTGTACCATACTTAATTATATGTAAGTTATTGTTAATTTAGCCTTCATGAGCAGACCTTTAAAAATAGGTACTATAGCTCCCTGTTTTAAAAAGCGTTAGACAAAAGCAATTTACGGAGCGGTTTTCCGAGCACTTAATTGCAATACAATGAAATAAATTACTAATTTCTAAATTATAAATATAACTAAATAATCTGTATTATTATGCTAGTGAATATCTATGTAATATATAGGTATAAAAAAGTACATAGAACAAGACGGCAAGATCCACAAGTTCGCTCTGAAGAGCAAATAAGAAATACTCGAAGTCGTAGGTCTTGCCGAGAAAATCCTGATTTACGTTATGATGAGCAAAGAAGGAACACTAGGGATCATAGAGAATTTCGCGCAAGAAATCCTGAGTATAGCAATTTAGAGCGCATTCGTGATCAAATGCAAAGAGAACATGCAAGAAGAAATCCTGAAATAAGGAGAGAAGAGCGTGATAGAAAAACACAACGTCGACAGGTTAGTAGGAGGGGTATGAGGGAAGAAATCTTAAATCAGAGACGTCTTAGATAAAGTCAAGTTCACTTTTGTAGAGATAATCCGGTTAATAGGCAAATTGAAAACGGTCCCAACGAATCCGATTAACGAGAGAAAATGATGTTATAGAAAATGATTATAGTGGCAATTTAACAGATTTTAAAAACATTTATTTCCAAAATGTAAATAAGGGCCCTACTGAAATATGTATTTGCTGCGGCGGATTATGCTTTTCACACCAAATTAGCAAATTGAATTTCGAAACTGTTGTCCAAGGTCTCCCGAACGCTGCATCCGCCTTCTATTTAATGCAAAAATTTCCTTCGGAAGATGGAAATTACAATTTTTGTGCTTCTTGCAAAAATGCGATTGTTAAAAAGAACGTTCCAAAAATATGTTTATCTAACGGTCTAGACTTTCCTGAAATACCGGATTGTTTGAAAGGTTTAACTCCAATTGAAGAACATCTCATTATGCCTAGATTGCCTTTTATGACAATCCGTCCGTTAGGATATCAAGGTCAGAGTTCGCTCAAAGGTGCTGTTGTTAATATACCAATTTCTGTTACCAATATTGTGACATCTCTAAAAAGGTCCTTTGATGAGGCTCATGTTATACAAATTCACTTAAGAATGCGTTTGGAATACAATCATGATTACATGATCGATACCATACGCCCCGCAAATATTATGGAAGCTTTGCAGTTCTTAGTGAACACCCCTCTGTATCGTGAGCACAATATACATATTAATGAAAACTGGATTTCAGAATTTAATGACCAAGAAGAAGTTCCGCTTGTTGCATCTGCAGAGGATTCCCGATTGGTTCAATCTTTTCATGCGGCATAAACTTCTCATGATAATCACTCAGGTAATAATATTCCAACGGGTCTTTTACCTTTAGAGCTAAATCCAGGCGGTCAAGAAACTCTTTTGGACAATATTCCTGCAGAAAACTTAGACTATAACCGTTTAGTTATAGCGCCAGGTGAAGGACAAAGACCAATTAACATAATTCAAGATAATAATTCAGAAGAGTTGTCATTTGGAACAATATACGTTGGGCAGAAGCGTACATGCTCTGAAACGTATAGCAAGATAATAATTCGCCGTTTTGACAGAAGAGCGTGTACCATTCCAAAGTTGTTCTATGATTACAAAAAATTAGAACTGCTACAAATTAAGAATAGTACATCCAATTGCCTTAGAAAGTTTTCAGGTCGCAACCGAGTTACGGCCCAAAATCTATTAAACGAAAACTTTGTTCAAAACTTAGTTCAACACGATGATGGCTACAAGGTTTTGAAAGGCGTCAGATCCTCACCTGCGCACTGGGATGTTGCATCCGAACTTAGCCCTACATTACTTTTTATACTCTCGCAACCTGTTGCTACAGAGTATAAAAGTTTTCACCTAATGGTTGTTTGTCTCACCTAAAACAAATCGAGTTAGATATGGGATTATATACAAGTATATATAAATGATGAAGAGACGAGTTGAAATTCAGGTGACTGTCTGTCCATCCGTCCGTCTGTCCGTCTGTGCCAGCTGTAAATTGATTAAAAATTGAGATATCTTTATGAAACTTGCTACACTGTTTCTTGATACCGTAAGACGGTTAGTGTTGCAGATGGGCGTAATCGGACCACTGCCACGCCCACAAAACGCCATTAATCAAAAACAAATAACTTGCTATAACTAAACTCCACAACAAGATACAAGACTGTTGTTTGGTATACAGGATCACATAAGGGAGTGCCATCTGCAGTTGACATTCTTTTTTTAAAGTGGGCGTGGTCCCGCCCCCTAATAAGTTTAATGTGCATATCCTATACCACTGAAGCCATAATAAAAAAAATTCACTGGGAACAAATGTTTTTAGCATCTCTATTGACGGTGTGAAAATGGGTGAAATCGGGTGACAACCCCGCCCACTCCCCATATAACGGTACTGTTAAAAACTACTAAAAGCTATATTATAATACGAAAATGGGCGAAATCGGATTACAACCACGCCTATTTCCCATATAACAGCATTTTAAATTCCATCTGATGTTTTCACTTTCCAGTATGCAAATCATGCAACAATGAAAAAAACGCGTAAAACTTTGCGTGAATAATACGTTTAATATATGTCACTTGGTGATCAAAAATTGTGTAAATCGAATCAAAACTGTTCATGCCCCTAGGTACTGAATATGTGGACCCCAGTGCCTATAGCTAACTTTTTACCGAAAATATCGGTCAACATAGAACAAGGCGGCAAGATCCACAAAGAAATCTAAAACGAGTATACCATTTGACTTTGCGAGAGTATAAAATGTTCGGTTACATCCGAACTTAAGTCTTCCTTACTTGTTTTATTCTATTTTCTCTCTTTATTTATCTCATTAACTTCTTTATTCACAGCTGTGTTGCGTGTAGCGTGTAGAAACATGGTTAAAACCTCACATTTTTGATAATGAGATTTTAAACAGCGAATTTCAAATATTTAGATGTGATTGACTGAACAGAATCGGTGGAGGTGTTCTATTTGCCGTACATTCCTCTATCCCATCTGAAGATGTCCTCGTTCCAGGAACTGACTCATTTGAGCATAAATGTATTAGAGTCTATGTTAATAGTTGCTTTATTTATTTAACCCTATCTTGTATACCACCCCATTCGGACTAATCTATATACATGCAGCAGCTTCTTTAATAAATAGTGCAACTTCGTCATGTTCTAATGAGTTTTTCAAAAAATGTCCGAGTTGGGTCTGAACCAAATTAATTTGATTCCGAATAAATTTGGTAAATGCTTAGATTTAGTATACGTTGATACCTCTTCAAAGTGTTCCGTTATTCAGAGTAATCCTCTTGTTCTACCAAAGGACTCGTATCATCCTGCTTTGGAAATGTCTGTCGAAATCATAGGCAATGTACGAGTTATTAATCACCAAACTGCGTGCTTCTGTACTCGGTTTAACTTTGGAAAAGCTAATTTTAAAAAGCTTTGTTTAAGTAATCCTGAAATCGTTTTATGATTTCGTCAACTTCAAACGAACGATTTCCAAATTTCCGTCCGCGATCAAATACAAATCTATCATTTTAAGTGACAATGATATTATTTATAGCCAATTTGCAGAATTTTTCAAGTCAAACTGCTGTAATAATTCTTCCAAAACTTTTTCTTATCAGCACGTGCCGTGCTCGAATACTTTAATTAACGCTCCAATTATTTCTGAAGAAGACTTTCTTTTAGATACGGCCCAAACATGATACCCTCATAGTGCCAAATATATTTATTTGTCTTTGACAAGAATATTTAATTCCTCTCTTAAACACGGTATATTTCCTTAAATATGGAAACAGTAATTTTTAATTCTTTTGCATAAAAGTCGATTTAGATCCAACAAACTTTTTGAAGCTATCATCACTGACCATATAACCTTTTCTAATTCTCCGTTAATTTCCTCATCTCATGGATGGATTTCGAAAAGGGAAATCGACTCTAACAAACTTGCCTGAATTTGTAAACCATGTATCATTGGGTTTTGGGGAACATATGCATACGAATGTTGTATACATAGACTTTAGCAAAGCTTTCAATAAAGTAAATCTCTCGATTCTCATACATAAATTTGATCTGCTGGGCTTTCAGTCAAGATTTCTTCAATGGGTTGCTTCGTATCTTTATAATAGAACACAAGGAGTGATATTTGAGGATACTCTTTCAGATACAATTAATGTTTCTTCAGGTGTTCCGAAAGGTAGTTATCTTGGCCCGATTCTGTTCTTGTTGTTTAATAACGATATCTCTTCAGTAATAGAATTCTCAAAAAATTTATTATACCCTAACGACGTATAGCTTTTTAAATCATACTCTTCAACTGAGGTGTCTGCTGCAAGCAGGCTTAAACAATTTGGATGCATAATGTGAAAGAAATGATTTGCTATTGAATCTCAATAAATGTAAGACGATGTGCTTTTCCCGTAGATCTGTGCACCCCTCTTCTGATGTAATAAAACACCATATTCTGGAGCAAGTTTTTAACTATGTTGATTTGGAAGTTAATATGGGCCGTAAGGTTAATTTTAGTCTTCATATTGACACCATTGTCTTAAAAGCAAAAGCTGCCCTCAGTTTTGTTAAACGTTGGTCTAAAAATCTGGCTCTGTTGTATGGAACCCTAGCTGTCTGTTCAAAAACAATTTTTACTTTTCACCTTAGCGCATTTCCGATGGAATTCTAGGGTAAGTCTACCTCCATACACTAGTCGTTTAAAACTTATTAATCTACCTACAGTTGCTAGTCGTAGGGAAATGCTTGGCATAATATTCTTATTGAAAATCTTGAATGGAACAGTTTGCAGTATTTTTCTCCTGTCTGAAATTAAATTTAATATCCCGGTTCGCCTTTCCAGGCAGTTTAGACCTTTACTGCTAAAATCCTGTAGATCAAATTTTGAACTAAACGAGCCATTCCGCCGTATACATATGTCATGATTTTAATTCTCATTCCAGCACATTTGACTTATCTGACTCACTTTTCAAAATTAAAAAGCCTTTATTGTTTTCTCTTAATAAATGAAAATGTAACAATTTATTATATCGTAACTATAAATCTTAGCTGTTGAAATTTTTGTTTCTGTAGCTGAGCAGTTTTAGATCTCAAGACTTAAAAGACTCTCTTGCCTTTTCTGACTCGGGCTAATTCCGCGGATTGCGCTCCTCGCGTCGGGCGGACGGATGGAGCGTAATCGTTGGGTTATTATATTATATTATTTTAATCAAACATTAAACAAATTTATATATGATGTATTTGTATTTATCGAAATTATTAAAGCGAATCAATAATTAGTTAGAGGAAGTTCGAATACTTCAACTAAGTTGACAATATAAAATTTAATTTTTAAACAATTTAATTAGATCACCAATACTTAATTTTGAAGTAAACCTCCAACAACAAAGACAAATACGGAAGCAAATGACATATCAAAATAATAGAAATATGACTCAACCTAACGATTTGACAAATGCCATTCCGCTACTTTTATATGAACAATTACCAATCTTGTTACAACAGATTCAAACACAAACTTGAGACTTAACTAATGACACTCCACACAAGGAAGGTTACTAGGAGAATTAGACAAAGTGCCCGATATTGTAAAAAGTCTACGAGAATTTTCCGGTGACCCGGCCGAGGTTTGCTCATGGATGCAAAGTATGGATAGAATATTAAAAACATACGAAAACAAGGTTGGTACGGCAAAGTACTTTGATAAACATTGGAAATGTGGAATATTGATTAAAAGATGGAAGTCTTGCTTAAATGAGTACAATAAGGAAAAGCTCTATAAACGAGGAAAAGAAAATATTGTAGCCAATGCATTGCCTGGAGTGAAATTAATTCAATAGCAGAAACGCAACACAGTGTTCAAAGCTCTTCTCATAATTTTATTCCCAACATTGAGGTAACGTTAAATGATTTTAAAAACCAATTTTTTATCTACAAAGAATATCCTCCTGACTATAAGTTTACCATTCCATTCCCTACATTCCATAGACATACTGTTTTTGAACTAACATATTCTGATGACGTTTTAATGAAAATATTGTGAAAATACTTAAACCCTTCAGTAATAAACGGAATCTACGGAAGACATAATGGGACAAATTCCAAGACAGTACCAAAAACTTTTAACATCATTTAAAAACAGATTTACTCAAAAGAACGTCAAATGAGGACCAGGACGAGATGATATTACAGATTCACAACAGGTCCCGTAGCAATGCTCAGGAAAGCAAACTGCAACTATCAGAGAAATATTATTTTCCGGAAATGAGACATTGGATCAGCTTGGAAATACGTTGCAGGAAATCCAGATAATGATATAAAATAATCTCAATAGCCCTATTATAAACAATAACGACCAAGTCATTATAAATAATCAACTACAGAATAAAATTAACAATTTTACTACAATCTCAAGTATGTTAAAAAATACGATCAAGAAAGACAGACTAATAATAGAAGAAATATCAAACGTTAATTACGCAATTCAATGGGCAAATTGAATATAATAAATACTTTACTTATAAATGAAATAAAATACTTGTAGCCCATGCAATTTTGAAAAAAAAAATAATATTATATAACAACTTCAACTGAAGAATCAGTCTTACATAACAAAACAGCAATAGTTTACATTGTAAAAATTCCAGAATTAGAACCAACCACCTATGAAATATTTTTGTCCGAAGATTCCAATTGCAAAACATCCAATAATATAAAAATGTGTGTGAAATATGATACCATTAACCTAAGAGATACAAAATTTATTTCTAAATTATTGGAAATTAAAGAATGGCTCTGTGACTTTACTGATGTAGATCATATCACGGAAATCGAAGAGATTGAGATTGAATGTTAACAACTTTAACGGCAGTTTAATACAAAGCAATATAACTCGACATATGAAAGAAACATACCTCAGATACTATTGGAATGAGAACATAGCCATAAACAATAAAAAATTCAACAACAAGGAGAAAACTGTATCGAAACCCGAAGCAACATTCATCCAAATGACACCAATAGATTTGGATCGTCTACAGGCACTAAACATAAAAAAGAAAACAATTATACCAAATAAATACAGATTTCTCCGCGAACCGCATTGTTATAATTTTCCTATTGGCCTTTATTGTAGCAATAGTTGTAATACAATTCTGTATAAAACCTAACGAAAAACTAATCGTACAAGTTGAAAAAGATCCGACACAAATCACTTATAAAACAAACAATGTTCCAAGATCCATACAGCCACAATTAAACAACATACCATATGTTTAATGCCTGCTTGGGGACAAGTAGGAATTTGCGGAGAGAGAGTTAACACAAAAAAAAGTCGCGTGCAGCACAGTACACGTGATGGAACTGAATACTTCCTTAGCGATTCATTGATAGTGAGTGTAAGAGAAAGAAAGTGAGAGAGAGAGAGCTGTACTGAACATATTACAGGGATAATCAAAATAATAAGATGTGGTATAAAAATTTAATATTTAATTTATTTATTTAATTTGTTCATTATCTTCAGTCGTAGCAGGTATAAGTACAGCGGATATTATGGCTTTTGGTAACTGAAGTATAAAACTGTCTAAATGGTGTGGATATCTGGATATCAATCGTTGTTCTTGATTTATGACACAAACAGTTACCGACGCAAAACCGTATCAGCTGATACGACCTATCTTATGAGAGCGCAAAGTAATCTTAATGTGTCGTCACCATCGCTTCTACCGTCCGATTCTACAGACCGTATGGTAGGATAGCCGCGAAAATTGGATTTATTCCGTAGAAACAAGTGAGCTGAGAGTGAGAGAGCAATCTCATGCAACGCAGGGTTGCCGATCTCGATATTTTGTAGGAATTAAAAAATGAACTTGAATATACATGAAATATTCTTAAAATAACTCAAACTCAGAGTCGAATACACTTATTTATAAAGGTAAAATATTTCTAATATTTGGATTTTAGTTTTAAACTTTAAAATTGTGGAAAATTATAACTAAAAAACTAAATGTGTGGAAAATCGTGTATACAAATAGAACAATGGCAACCTTGTTGAAATAAAAGCAAAAGAGAACGACTGATTTCTGCGTTGCAACTACGGGCATAACTTTTGACAAATTTGGTTTGATACGGGCGGTAAGTACGGTAGGGAGGAATTTCAAATAGCAAATCTCGCACTTATCGCAACTATCTAAGTTGTAAATGTCACTTCAAAAGAGTGAGCAAAGATCACAAATCTCACTCCCTCTTTAAAGGTCTCAAAGGAGCATCCATTTTGGCCACACCTGAGCCAGGCGAGGAATCGCTATTCTTAATGATGCCGATGGAAAAAATAATATTTAAAGGATCTCAACAAGAGGCCAAAGAACGCCAAACCTTGGACATTGTGTCCTTACTAATAATTCCGTAAAGTGTAAAACAAAGAGCAAATACCATGTGTTGTAAATTCAACAACAAATTCAAGAAGAGAGTAGATCAACATGACTACTCCTAAAAATCAGTAAAATTGCTTACCCATGTATGCCACGCCCTAGGCTACTCCACCAGCAGTACGCCGACTACATGTAATACTAGGCAAAAAATTCGCCTAGGGGGTCGAGGATGTTTAAATAAGATAAGCCTCCCCTACACATACACACCACTCTACTCAGCAAAAACTGGCGCACCCGAGTATAACCCACTACAATACACCACACTCATACATCACCACCCGGGACAACACAACACACCTCAGCATCGCGCCTGTACACCACCCCAGCAAACAAAAAGAATGGTCTTCGCAGCAGATACACCGCATTCGAAATAATAGCGATCCTGCGCGCAACTCAACTTTCAATTCTACACTGCGCCGCTTTAACACCTAAAATTCGATACGACAGCTCCTGCGCGTAACACTTCGATACGTTACCGATCCTATATTATATATAGTTCAATATATAAACATGTATATTATGGAATTTTATTGTATGCAACGTAATAATAAAATTCGAATAATAAACTAAATTGTTCAACTTAATACAAGTAATATTTCAATTCTTTAATTGTTTGTTTGCTGTTAAAGTGGGATGTGCTTCCTAACATATCGGGTGCAAGTTTTAGAAAATAATCTAGAGGAGTTAAATCACATGATCTTTGCGGCCATTTGCCTTTACCATTACGGAGTCGTCAAAATTTGCATACAATATGTTCATTTTAAAACGTTAAATATGAAGCGACGTACCGTCTTGTTGAAAATAGAGATCATCCGCGTCTGAGAAAATGATTTTCGATTACATTAGCCACCGCAGAACGTGAATTTGCGTAAGAGTCTTGGACAATTTCCAAGCGTTGTTCAAAGTAAAACATGATGAAACCTTACAAACCTTACTGAAGTTTTATTCTCACAATTTCATTGGTGTTTGATTAATATATTGTAATGTGAAAGAATCAGACGACATTTAAAATAATATCATACAGTAAATTTTGTTGAAATTGGAAAAGTAGTTACTGAGGTACAGTAATTCACATAAAAGTGAGCGCAACCACGCCCATTGTTCACCTTTGACAGCTTTAGCTAGCCTTTCCTTTCTATCTGGGCCGTGAAATTTATCGCTTGTGGCGCAGTTATTCAATAAGTTATCGCACATTTATTAGTTTTCACCTTGTTTTAGGTTATCGTCTGATATAACCGGTTTTCTTTTAGCAAGTTTAGTTGAAATAGGTTAAGTAGTTTCTCAGATATGCTCAATAAACCACTTAGAGAGCAAGATATCTTGAACCAAATAACGGTTTTGTGGAAGTGCAATAGACGATTTCGCTTATCTGGAATACCTATTGAGTGCACAGGAACAGGTGTGCTAAGTTTCATCAATATATCTTAATTTTTATTAAAGTTATTGCTTGTACGGACGGACATATAGACAGACTGACACTCACTCGGAATTCAACTCGTCTTGTCATCCTGTTCATTTACATATACATACATATCTTCATATCTATTTCAATTAGTTTAAGGTATTACAAACAACCGTTAGGTGAACAAATATATAATACTCGGCAGCAACATGTTGCGAGAGCATAAAAATGTTAAGTTAAAATTCAACATTCATTATTTATGTATAATAATATGAATAATATAAAGTTTTCAAACCACACATGACCTTTCTTACTTCCTTGTTGCACCAAATAACAGTTTTGTATTATAATTTGCGGCTCAACGATGGCGTTTTATAAATTTTCCATTAATGGAATTTTATGTGCGTGGCAATGATCCTATTATCCCCATATACCGCGCTGAACTTTTATGATATCTAGGAACCTGTATTGTAAGTTTCATCAATATTATCAAGATAAAGTTTAGGTCAAGTAATGGCTTGTACAGATAGGTGGATCAGCGGAGGGACGGACGGACAGACAGCCACCTGGATTTCAACTCATCTTCTCTTCGTGATAATTTGTATATACATACATACATGACTTTATATCTATCTCATTTAGTTATAGGTGTTACAAACAACCGCAAGGTAGAGAAAGTGTGTAAAGAATCTTCCCAGATCATTTGAATGAAAATTGGAAAGTTAGAAATAGGCACGTCTACGAGTATATGTTATATTGATAGTGAGAGCTCAAATTTTAATAGGCTTCTTATTTTAATTTTCTCAAAGTTCTTAGCCTATTTGTTAGTTGCCTAAAAATTTCACAGATAGGGGTAGTATTAACCTGATTTAATATATTTTTGGCTTTAAGACATATTATATTATTCACAAAAAATTATGCTCTCTGAGTTTCATTAATGAGGTACCTTACCATTACCAATATATAAGGAGTAAAGTCAGCCGGATGTTTCAAAATCCCGAATATCAGTTATATAGAGGTTATGTCAGGTACAAAGATGCATAATTTTTAGAAAAATACGCTTACTCAATTTAAATAATATTTAAAAATCTTTACATTAGGTATATGGGGGGGTAGTACGATCCTCTGCGCCAAATTACACTTCTACATATATCTTAATTTAGCGATTAGTTATGGCACTTTACAAGTTTTCCTTTAACGGCGTTTTGTGGGCGTGACAGTGGTCCGATTACGCCCATTTACGAACTCGTCCTTACTTTTTTGCCAAGGAACACGTGATATTACGATATCTCAATTTTTACCCAAGTTACAGCGCTGTGATAGCAAATCAACAATCAACGCACTCTTGAACGTAGCAATTACCAAAAATACAAAAGAAGATTTATACGAACAAAAACATAATGAAAACAAGTAAGGACGGGCTAAGTTCCGATGTAATCGAACATTTTATACTCTCGCAAAGTCAAATGGTATACTCGTTTTAGATTTCTATGTAGATCTTGCCGCCTTGTTCTATGTTGACCGATATTTTCGGTAAAAAGTCAACTATAGGCTACAGTTTTGGTTCAATTTGGATAATTTTCACCAGATTTCACCCATAAAAAAAACTAAAAACTTTTGCTTCCAGTGAATTTTGTTATTATAGCTTTAGCAGTTTAGGAGATATGCACATTAAACCTATTAGGGGCGGGACCTACAGATGCCCCTCCTTAATGTGATCCTGTGTACCAAATAACAGTCTTGTATCTTATTGCGAAGCTTAGTTATGGCAATTTTTTTTTATTAATGTCGTTTTGTGGGCGTGGTAGTGCTCCGATTACGATGATTACGCCCATCTGGAATACCCGTCTTACTGTATCAAGAAACATGTGTACCAAGTTTCATAAAGATACCTCAATTTTTACTCAAGTTACAGCTTGCACGGACGGACGGATGGACGGACAGACAGTCACCCGGATTTCAACTCGTCTCTTCATCCTGATAATTTATATATATATAACTCTATATCTAACTCGATTAGTTTTAGGTGATACAAACAACCGTTAGGTGAACAAAACTATTATACTCCGTAGCAACAAGTTGCGAAAGTATAATTATGTGGATTCATAGACATGATGGTATACGAAGAAACCAATTTGTAGGCGAACGAGTTACATCAGCAAAAAGAGAACCACTATTTTCATATACTCCCCTTTGCCTTAAAATACATTTTAAACCTGTAAAATCCTTAACTCGCCAATAGACAGAGATTTGACAACCTACCACCATCAATACAAAGATCAAAATTCCACTACATCCAGCCTCCTGAACAAAGCAAATACTGACATCAGTATTATAAAAAATCTCTTAAACTACAAACATATGTAAGATTTCGAACATACAAATAAAAATTCCGAAAACTATACATTATTAGAAAGTTTACTTCACTCAAACTATTGGAAAAATATTAGCAGAGGGCCCTAGTGGCCATAGCATAACTTTTAGTGTATTAATTATTCATAATTAGTTCTCTTATAAAATAAATAAATAATAAATAAATGTTAAGAACATATTTAAACAAAATTGTACAAACATAAATCAGAAATTGATTCATATATTGGCCGAAGTCAAAAAGAATAACTGGTAGTATATTGGGGCTGGGGCAAGTCATCGACTAATTTCATCTGTTTGCCAGCCCGAAGTTATAGTCTATCTAATATGTACGTTCACTAAATTTTATTAAAATATAAGTACATACATGTATATATACATATATACAAATATATAAAAATTTATTAATGTGTAATTGGACCAATTTTAGTCTAGAAATATTCGTGGAAGTTCAGATAAGGTTTAAACGGTGAGAAAATAGGGAAAAATTGCGAGGAAAATACTATAAACGAAAATTTTATTTTTCCATACAAACTGATATGTCGGTTCGATATTTTTGGTATAATATTCTATGTCGTACATATGTATATAAAAATTAATTGCTGTTCGTTTGTCTAGCCAGAACTCGAGAAATACTGGATCCATATAGTTAATATTGCGGTTCAGAGGGAGATAATAAATCATGATTGGTATGTAAAGAAAAATTTATTTTGTTGTTTAGCACACTCACTATCTCTTTTGGAGGAATGAAAAAAAAAACATTTCGGATGTTAGTGGGTTGTCGAATGTTTATATTTTAGTCATATGTCAAACGAAAACTTATAAACTTAACTATTATTCTGTAACCATTATGACGTTATTAAACAACTGAGAACAGTTGATGGATATCTGTGTCCGACTTATCGTTAGGCATGTCAACTAGTTACTAGAGTTGCTCGAGAACGATTGGAATTGAGATATTATGCCCAAGGATTCCGTTCTATCTTCATCGCCGCATTAAATTCAAACGTTATTTGCAAATATAATATTGCTACAATCCGAACAGACAGCTAAACGGTTTTCTACTCGACTTACACTCCTCCTCTCTGAGTGTACTCATCAGCAACTCGGTATAAGGGAGCTGTGGAACGGCATTTTAAGCTCCTTACATACAGCTCCCGTTTTCGGAAAGGTCGAAAGAACAGCTGGTACGATGACGACTATCATGCCTCAGTGGAGAGAAAACGGAAGGCCTATCTTACAATGTTGCGATCAACCACAACACGACCCTGCACGGGATAGATACAAAAAGTTGAAGAGGAAAGCGAGACGCATATGTAGACAAAAAAGAAAGAAACCGAAATTCGTGAGTATGAAGAGCTTGAGTAACTGGCCAACAAGGGTAATGCTCGAAAATACTACGAAAAGATACAGCAAGTAACGGAACGTTTCATGACCGGAGCATACTCCTGTAGAATCCAAAGAGGTGATCTAGTGGCTGATGTTCATAGTATACTCAAGTTAAAGAGGAAACACTTCTCCAGCCTACTGAATGACAGTGAAAGTTTAATATCGCATGATGGCGAACCCGATTCCCCAATTAATGACGATGGAATAGATGGTCCACTGCCCGACAATGAAGAGGTTCGAATAGCAACATAGCGGCGACGATTGGAACCTAAATATGCTGTGGCCAACCCCCCACAATTGCGCCAATTTCCGTGGGACAAGTCTCCTTAATATCGCATATAAGGTCCTATCGAGCGTTGTGTGTGAAAGACTAAAACCCAAAGTCAACAAACTGATTGGATCTTATCAGTGTGGCTGTAGACACGGAAAATCTACTATCGACCAGATATTCACCATGCACCAAATCTTGGAAACCTGCGAAAAGAAGATCGACACACACTATCTCTTTGTCGATTTTAAAGTCACCTTCGACAGCACGAAAAGGAGCTGCCTTTATGCGGCTTTGTCTGAACTTGCTTGAGCTTAGTCAGGATCAGAAACTACCTCTCCGAACCGTTCGATACCAAGCGAAGTTTCAGACAAGGAGACTCCCTATCGTGTGACTTCTTGAATCTGTTGCTGGAGAAAATAATACGGGCTGCAGAGATAAATAGCTAAGGTACAATCTTCTATAAGAGCGGACAGCTGCTGGCGTACTCCGATGATATTGATATTATCAGCCTCAAAAACCGCTCCGTTAGTTCTGCTTTTTCCAGACTAGATAAGGAAGGAGTTTATGGGTCTGATTGTGAACGAGGGCAAAACGAAATATATTCTGTCATCAAACAAACAGTCATCTTATTCGCACCTTGGCTCACACGTCACTGTTGACACTCATAACTTTAAAGTCGTACATAACTTCGTTTATCTTGGAACCAGTATTAACACCAACAACAATATCAGCCTTGAAATCCAACACAGCCCTTTTGCCAACAGGTGCTCCTTTGGACTGAGTAGGCAATTGAAAAGAAAAGTGCTCCCTCGGCGAACAAAAACCAAACTCTACAAGGCCCTCTTAATTCCCATCATGCTATATGGTGCGGAGGCATAGACAATGACAATGCGGAATATTTATGATCCTTTGCGCTTTGGTAATTTCGAATACTGTGCTGAAAGTATTCGATTCAGTACCCCCCGGTGGAAGCAGATGAAGAGAAAAGCCTCCACTCCGATAGAGAGATCAGGTAGAGACGGACCTGGCTGCACTTGATATCTCGAATTGGCGCCAAATACCGAAAAAAAAGAAACGACTGGCGCGCTGTTGTTAACTCGGCTATAACCGCATAAGCGGTGTCTACGCCAGTAAAGAAGAAGTCAATATTCTTGATTTTTCTACTCGAATCCTGGATGAAATATAGGGATGACATAAGAATGTATTACAACGTATGCGTTCTCAAAATTTTCTACACTACCAATTACTGCAGAAGTTTACAATAAGACTTTGATCATTATAAAAGACATGTTTTTGCCTGACAACACTCCATCGTTATATGCAAGATGCATTTAACTTTCAGTTACAAAGAGAACAGTACGATACTGAACCATTGACCGCAATAGTTCGCACAACTGTTCCTTAATTGAGTGCAAAATAAAGGATTGCGTACGATAGTTTGATACAAGCTGTGAACAGTGAATCTGAAGGGGTTCTTTCTTATGTTCTTGGCAAAAATCCAACCGCAAATTGAGGTAGTTCTAGCGTTGACTTCACCTGTAAAAGCTGCAATTTTGTTAGAAGGTTTTCAAATTTACCGGCATTACCGTTTTGTCTTGTTTATGGGAAGTACTGAATATTTTGTTGAGATATGCGATTTTCCCTAAAATTAAGAGGTGCTCGGCTTTGGTTAAATCAAATTTATAACTTCAAACAGGTTTCTTAAGGTAAACGTAGCTTTAGTAGTTTTCAGTATAAGCTTTATATAAGGAGGGTCTTTTTAATTCCTAATTTTTCTCGTTTTCACCTTTTATCGAGGTTTATAGCATAACTTCAGGTATAGTTGCGGCACTTTCGCGGCATTTTTTGAGTTGCAATGCGCGAATTCACTTCGCCCCCCATTCGAATACCTGTACCAAATTTCATCACGCTGTCGCAATTTTTACTCAAGTTATCACTTGCACTGTGCAATGAATTACAGATTTGTATCTTAATTGTATGGCTAAGTTATGGCGTTTTATAGGTTTTGGATAAACAGCGTAATGTGGGCGTGGCAATGGTCCAAATATGTCGATCTACAATACCGAGCTTTTCAGATACGAAGGAACATGTGTTCCAAGTTTCATTAAAATATCTCAATTTGCACTCAAGTTACTGCTTGCACGTGCAGCCAGTCAACCGAAATTCAACTCGTCTCGTCATCCTGATCATTTATATATACACGACCCCATATCTATCTCGATTAGATTTAAGTGTTACACACAGCCGTAAGGTAAACACCACTATGATACTCTGTAGCAAACCTGTTGCGAGAGTATAATTATGGAAGAACACCCCTCTTGCAGAAACCGAAATATCAGCGAAATGTATATACATATGTGCGTATATTTGATATACAGGCACAAGTTTACAATTTTTTTTGCTTTTTTTGGTGTAGCATATTTTGCAGCTTTGCATGTTTTCTTTTGCGTGTGTTTTATTGGTGTGCCATTGTAGGATTGGAAAACTTTGCGATTCGTGCACCATGCAATGGTTTTGCAATAGTCAGAGCATTCATCTAATGTATTTTTGAATAACTCAAACACATTGTGTCAATTAATTCTTTGCAAAATTTAAAACAATGTATGCCTACAAATTATTATTTTACTGTGTAGTGCAAATAGTCAATAACATGAAATATTTTTTAATTCCTAGGAAACAAAGTTGGTTTATTTTAACTACCATCTCCTAAAAATTATCTGGAATGTTTTTAATCCAACTTACCGCGATGAAAAACGAAAATCACTTGGAACGAAAATCGAGCAATCAGTAGGCACACCATCTTGCTCAATCAAAAATACTTAAAAATGCAAGCAATAATCCTAAAACAAACTTGATTCAGTTGGTATCTGAATTGGAGGACGTATGTGCAAAGACCTTGTGCATGGGAACATCGCAACGGATGTAAAAACCTATGAATACTCATAAAAATGTCCTCTGCATTTAATATCGAAAAGCGTTTAAAATTTTCCATTGCCCACATCCAGAAGCCAGCAAAGTATTGAAACAAAGCTACATGGGACATAACTAAAATTAAGATGTACTGCTATGATTAGCCAAGGATTTAGAGAAAATCCAATATAGCTTTACAACAAATGAATATTGTACTAACAGTAAAGTTTGATAAGATATCTGATATAGTTTTGGGGGAATTGTTTCTTCTAAAAGTGTTAGTGAACTGAAATAATTTTTAATGATATGATGACGAAGATGTATTACATAGGCCTTTCAATAATGAACAGACCAGAAACTAGATTTAGTTTGCGTTTCATAATTTCCGGACATGAACTTAATAAACAAAACTTTGTTATGCAAGACCTGGGCCTTGTAAAATTATAGTAAAGTCGTTAGTCCAGAGCCCCTATTTCGATCCCATTAAAAAATTTGAAGGCGTTTAAAAAAAAGTTGCATAGAGAAGCACAGCCCACAAAACCACTTTAAACAATGCTTTTGAAGTGAAGTGGTACATAATACATCTCATTCGTAACCTAAAGAATTAAATTTGCTTAATGACACATTGCCTACGTGAATGCATCAATGCAAATCACCAATATAATAAACATTAGGTTAAAATTAGTACTTTCTACTTTATTATTGCTTCAAAATTTTTTGCATTTTTCAAACAATTAATACACAACACAGTATTTGAGTTAATGTACACTGATATAGTTGCTTTAAAGATTCAAAATATATAGTACGTATATCTATGGTATACATATAGTACTACAATATTAAAAAATAAGACTAAAAACATTTTAAGATTATTATGAAAAACAAAGTGAATGAGGTCTTCAGGAACATATAATATATTATATAATATAGACGTATATGTACATACATTTATGAACTATATACATATGTATACTTACATTACACATTGTTGGGGAACACGCATTGGTATTTTAGCATATTGACATATTTCTATATAAGCTAATACTGCAGTACACGGACCCTTAAGATATGGATATTTAGGATTTTTCCGATTCATATAACCCAATTCCATGCAAATATTTAAAAAAGGCTCTACATCCATGACGATTGAGCAATGATTTAGAGGTGAAAATAGTTGGTGGCATATTTCGGCGAATTCTGTACTTGAATCATTTGTCTGTTCGGTGGTTATTTTATTGCAGCGGTTCATGTTCCAAGCTTCAGAAAAAACATCATCTGATTTTTCAATTATGTTGGAGGGAGTAATAAAGTCATCAAATGGTTCATTGTTCATTGTGCCTAGTAATCCAGCAGTTTGACCAAAATAACGTCCATTAAGTTCCAGCCAACACAAACTAAACTTCATATTGCACTCAATATTAAATCCCGCTCCACATTTTATTTTCAGTATATCTGAGTCTCTGTATACGATTAAATCTTCAACTATAATAGGCAGCATAGGATTTGAGATGCCATCAAACGTTATGGTCTACCGAAAATATATAAATTAAAAATTCATAAATATACACGTGCATTTATATTTTGGAAATAATTAAATTTAGCATTGAACCGGGGATTGGTCCATTTAAACTGCGCGCGCAAAAAAAAAAATCGATAAAAAAAATTTCCCAGATAGGTAAAACCTTTTTTTATATTTGTTTAATATTTGATCTCCATATATCATTAGTGTTTTTGTAGCTGTTTGTTGACAACGCAAAAGATTTGTCTTTTTCCCATGGAAAAATTAAATTGAACAACGAGGTTTTTCGACGTTTTGTGTTCTAATGGGCAACCTTTGTTAATAACGACAACATCGGAAAAGAAAAAGTTAAATAAACAGTGCTTGAAAATCATCGTACTGACATCAGAGAGCTGGCCGAGGATGTTATCACCTCTAATGGCTCGATTTTTAGTTAAAGAGCCCGTCAATGCTAGACTCGTACCAAAAAACCTGAATTACTTGCAAATCTGACGTCGAGTAAAGGTCGCAAAAGAGATGCTTGACAACATAGTTGATTCATCAGACACATCATTATTGCTGAAGTGGTGCGGGTTTATGAATATGAAGTCGAAAGTATCCAACAATCTAACGAATGACGTTTCACAATTGAACCGAACCCGAAAAAAACCAAAATAGCTGAAGGTACTGCCGGACATCCCAGCCACGGCTTATACCAAGTGTATGGAAAATTAGGTTAAGCGTTGTCATGCTTATATTGGCTCAGGAGCCAATTTTGAAGGCGATTATAAAGAATTGTAAAAAATATACGTGAAAATATAGCGGCACACCTCCGAGTATACGGAGGTAAACATGTTGCATCGTCAATCCAGGCAAATCCAAGAGTTTCGACTTGCAACTAATCGGCGCAACAGGAGTTAGCAGACGGTCATTACAATGGATAATTCATGATGACTTAAGCCTGTTTCCGTACAAAGTTCAAATAACAAGCTGGTTAAACTCTCTAGATTTGTCTATTCGCCTGCAATTTTACCAAAAACTTATTGAAATGGCCAAAGAAGACAATAACTTCATAAATTGCTCGTTTCTGTCTGATGAGGCCCATTTTGATCTAAACGAAAAGGTGAACAAGCAAAATTGCCGTATCTGGAGTGAATCAAATCCAGAAATAATCCACGAGATGGAACTTCATCCAGAATGAGTCATTGTGCGGTGCGCAGTGTCATCAAGGTATATTGTCGGGCCATACTTCTTTGATAAAAACGGTGTAA
Organism: Bactrocera oleae; assembly: GCF_042242935.1. Taxonomy (NCBI): domain Eukaryota; kingdom Metazoa; phylum Arthropoda; class Insecta; order Diptera; family Tephritidae; genus Bactrocera; species Bactrocera oleae. The sequence goes on along the minus strand of NC_091537.1, from coordinate 51,965,292 downwards.
CAGTAAATGTCAATGAGCACCGCTATTTAAAGAGGATGATTGATTTTTTTTAACCACAATTGCGCCGAAGACGTATCCTTTTCAATAGCGTATGGTTTAATTAATATCAAGAAACTCTACTTTCCGCTGACCCAAGTCAGCTGACCTGACTGCACCAGGCATTTTTTTATGGGGTTATGTCAAACAAGAGGTGTACTAAACAAAACCCAGAATTCTGACTGAATTGAAAGAGTCCATTAAATCGATAATAAATTATTTTCTAATTAAATGTCGCTTAATCGTGGCTGAGCATGAAGGTCATTTACGGTCCATAATTTTTATAAATAATTAATTATATAAAATAAAATAGAATTTGCTATACAAAAATATAAAAATTATAAAATAATAAGAAAAGGTGTAATGCATTGATTTAAAAAAAAGGTATTACGGTTTGTTTTTGTAGCACGATTCGGGAGCACCATGTGGGTATTGTAGATACGAAACCAAATATTATTTTGATTTTAAAGACATTAAAGTGTTTCACTTACATCGGTTTTTGGATCAATTTCGAATGAATGACCTCTAGTAAAAAGGTTGATTTTAGCCTGGGGGTTTTCATAATTATAATGTGAAATATTCTGAAAATATATTTATTAGTTAAGGTAAAAAGTTCGTTTAATTATTGAATTTAAAGTACCGTCAAATCAATAGTAAGAGTAAAAGTCTTGTTCCAAAAATCATGTGATAAAATATAGCTGCAATTGATGTATTGCTGAAAGACCTTGTTTAGATCGACAAAACGTTTGTCATGTGTTATGTAGAACATTGAGTCTATCAAGTATGCACGTGCTGTAAAGAGAATTAGAAAAAGGGAAATAGAGTAGCACTTAGTAGATGTTACTCAAAAGATGTGTAATAGACTAGAATTCCTCAGCCAAAATTAAAATATAAAACTCAAGTTAAACCCAAGATCACAATAGAAACGGGTTTAATAGGGTGATGTACATTAGGGTGGGTCAAAAATTATATTACTTTTTTTCGCGTGGTACTCTGAGAAAGTCTCTCAAAGTATGAGCTTTTATTTGTAACGGGAAGGTAAAAAAACTAATATTTTTTTTGCTTGGTACTCTGGAAAATTGGTTTGGTAGACACCTCTAAAAAAGCCTCTCCAAGTATGAGCTCTTAATTGTAACGGAAAGGTCCTCCGCCTTACAGTTTTTATTTTTTTCTTATTATCCGATAGAAAAATTCATATCGTTTTGTGAATCTTATAGAAAATCAAATGCTCTTCGAAAAAGATCCAATACGCTTTTTTCGTTGAACTAACCGTTTACAAGATATTCACGGTTGAAATTTGACTATTTATTTATTTTTTATTTTATAGCTCAATGAAAAAAATTATTTTAAATTGCATAGTTCTAGTCCGGTCGGAAATTTTCTGCTCTACACAAATGGTCTTTATAATTTTTAGTTTAAGTTAGGCGTTTACGAGATATCCATCGTCAAACATCAATGCGTATCACAGGGAAATCGAAAAAAAATCAACAAAAAAGAGAAAATAGTGACCATTTTTGTAGATTAGTAAATTCCTAACTAGAACCATTAGCTTTGCAATTTAAGATGACGTTTTTAAGTTAAAAGCAAGATATGAATTTTTCTACCTGATAATAAAAAAGTGTAAGGCTGGAGGACTTTGCCGTTACAAATAAAAGCTCATACTTGGAGAGGTGCCTACCAACCAATCTTTCAGAATACGACACGAAAAAGAACAATAGTTTTTTTTGACCCATCTAATGTATATACATATGCAAAAATTTACCACACTGTGTCCAGTTTGATCCAACTTAAAATATAGGAAAGTTTATACATATCTCAATTATGATAACAGTCAAAACAATTCATATGTAAAAAAAATATCTTTCGAAACATAAGAACTTGCCCAAAATTCCAAGAAAAAGAGAAAAAATTACTATTATTATTCATAACTTTTTCCATTGACAAATATTTGTATCAATCATTTTCAAAATTAAACCTCCATTAGGTTATCCCTTGGATTCTTATAAGCAATAACGTTTCCTCCTCTTTTCGTAAATAATATTTTCACTGTAGTTTAGTTTAGTAGTTTATTATAATATTATTTAATGGGTACCCCATGTACTTTCAAGATTTCCCTAAAAATAAGGATCCAATGTAAACAAGCTCTTAATTTTCAATTTAAACTGTGCCTAAATCATGGGCTATCGCTCATAAATGTTAAAATTCCTTCTCCTTAAGTTGACATTATACCGTATATATTGTACATCAGCATATGAGTATGTATATGTGATTGCAACACTATGTTTCTTCGGCATTTACATATAGATATAATAGAGTCGAAGTGGCAAATTCGCGACTTGGATTATGTGAGATATGTTAATATTCTAAAAAGTTAGCCGAATTTACTTACATCTTCCATTTTATAGCAAGAAAACGAGTTCTGAATCAATAGCTGATTATAATTTGTGACGAATTGCCATTGATGCCACTGATAACGGTTTTATTGGTATTTCCAATTTGCAATAAATGCCATAAGTTGCTACATTACATGAGTAACACTACTGTTTCTGAATTATCACGATCATATTATATCTTTCATCCCGTCAACGCAGGTTTGCTTTTTAATTAATATTGTTTCATTATAAATAACACTACTCAACAAATCTAAAGGAACAATTTTCCATCACGTACAGATTTTGTTACAGTGTATAAACGCAATGAAGATTCTTAAGACTCCTACCGCTGGTGGTTGAAAAATAAAGATCTTCATTGGGTTGAGAATATTAATCCTGATTTTATTACACATTTGCTTGTCCCTATATACTATTTATAAATCTTACTTATTTAATTAAAGTAGGTAGGTAAAGTGCTTGTCATTCGACACACCTAGGCCTTTAGGAGGCCCATTATGATACCACTGGGACTGTGGTCCCCTGACTCTATTGGCTCCTCTCTGAACCACCCCGTACTTCTGATGAAATTCATCAGTGAGACAAGTTTTATCCGTGCAACCTCCGAGACGTCGTCAAGAAACCCACGACCGATGATTGTGATTAATAGTCTCCTCCTCTTTTACTTCCTGATAGCTTCTACAATAGTCGTTATATGGCGTGCCAAGTCTACTTGCATGTCTGCCTATTAGACAGTGGCCTGTTAGTACTCCTACTAGACTTCTTATATCATTCCTCTTGAATTTTAACAGACTCATATTCCATTCTTGCCACGTTTGCCTGCTAGTTGAGCAGGTCAGGGACTGATTCCACTGACACTCGGCTATATTAATGACATGTTTGTCGATTAAGTATCTACAAGTAGCCAGAGGCATATTTATGTCCTCCTTACCAGGATCTAGTTGTAGGGTGGTGCCTGTTCTGGCTAGTTCATCTGCTACGCAGTTCCCAGGGATGTCACTGTGTCCTGGGACCCATTGCAGATTTGCCGTGAAATAGGATGACAGATCCGCTAGAAGATCATGGCAATCTTTCACTGTCTTCGACGAAATCCTATGAGACATCAGATATAAATACACTTCTTGTTAGTACAAGAAGGCTTTCGTTAACTGCCTACTCGCTTATCCAGTATGGAGCCATCCATATAGAAGCTTACCCCTGCTTCCTTGTCCACTACGTCTCTTTTCCACTCCTCTCTGGAGGGGAAGGCAATATTGAGAACCGGATTTAGGTCCAGCTAAGTGTAAAATTATGTAGAGTGCCTGGCTTGGCGTAGTTCTGAGAGCTTCACTGATGCAAATACTAGCTGCTCTTTGTATACTTTCCATGCTTCTAATCGCATATTTCTTTTCTGTAATGGGCCACCATACTAATATATCGTAGGTCATGATCGGTCTTACAATTGCTGTGTACAACCAGTGAGCCACCCTTTTACACGTGTAAACCGCTGTAGCTGCTTTCTTTACCTTCGCTTCTAAGTTTTGTTTCCAAGAAAGCTTCCTGTCCAAAATTAGTCCCAAGTAGCTTGCTTTATCTACTATCGTTAGCCTGGTGCCATTTAAAAATGGCGGCGTGATTTCTGGAGTACTGTGTTTATTAGTGAACAATACTAGTTCTGTCTTGCTAGCATTTAAATTCAGTCCGCATGATACGGCCCATCGATTAATATCGTTTAATATTGTCTGCATAAGGCTAGCGAGGGTGTTCGGAACTTGCCCCTAACCGAGACTGCCACATCATCAGCGTAGGCCACAACATGTACCCCCTTCTTTTCTAGACCCACAAGCATTTTATTTATAGTCAGGATCCAGAGAAGTGGGGATAACACGCCTCCTTGAGGTGTACCCCTTCGGACAGATCTGTGCATCGTTGAAGCTCCCAGCGTTGAAATAATTGACCTGCCCAAGAGCATCTGTTCAATTAATTTCCGGAGAGGCTCAGAGATGCCCAGGTCTTTAAGCGCACTCAATATGGCCTTCGGCTGGATGTTGTTGAAGGCACCTTCTATGTCTAGGAAGGCTACGAGGGTGAATTCTTTTATTTCCGGAGACTTTTCAATCTCTGTTACCACTGAGCTTAATGCCGTTTCTGTGGATCTACCCTTCAAATACGCATGCTGCGAAACTGCCATTTTTCCTGGGTTTAGTTTGTCCCTTATATGTATTTCTATTAGTCTCTCCAGCGTTTTTAAAAGAAATGATGAGAGACTAATGGTCTAAAATCCTTTGGATTAATGTGAGAGTTTTTGCCAGCCTTTGGTATATATATCACCTTGACTTCCCTCCATATCGAGGGAATATAGTTTAATTTCAGTGCCCCTCTAAGCATGGTTGTTAACCAGTTTATTGTGTAGCTCAGGGACTGTTTTAACTGAGTCGGGAATAATCCGTCTGGTCCCGGCGTTTTATAAGGCTTGAAGCTGCCTATTGCCCAATAAACATTGCTATCTGACACTATGTCTAGCGGAGGGGATTCTAAGCCCACTTTACTCTCCAATATATGCTCCCCTATGAGGTTCTCGGAACTCGGTAGGCCTAGAGTCTCTTTACTGGATACCGTCCACCTGTGGTCTGGCTTCTGAATTCATCCGATGCTATGTTTCGACTGTGTCATTATTTTTCTCAGTCGAGACGCTTCTGCCGTATTCTCGATGTCATTACAAAAAGATTTCCACGAATTTCTTTTTGCCTTTCTTACCACCTTTTTGTATGTCCGTAGGTGGTTATGATAGTTATCCCACTCTCTATCTTTTTGGGATAATTTGGCAAAATTGAATTGCTTCCTACAATTTTTCTGCATGTTCTTAAGCATCTTTTAATTAAATGTATGCATGTGTGAATGTCAAACGTTATGGGGTTGTTTTTAATTATACAACTTAATACATTTTCGTGTATGCGTGCGTACGTGTGTGTGTGTGCTCGTATGTTATCTATTTTATGTGATATGTGATGTAAGTTTCTTTTCAAATATATTTTTCTGTGTACCCATTTAGTTTACAAATCCTGTAATCACATGCTACATACATATGCATGTATGCATCTCGTTAAGATGTGTGTTTATAATTCTATATACTTTTTTATACTCGCGCAACCTGTTGCTTCAGAGTATAATAGTTTTGCTCACCTTACGGTTATTTGTATCACCTAAAACTAATCGAGTTATATATAAAGTTATAGGTATATATATATATAAATGATCAGGATGAAGAGACGAGTTGAAATCCGGGTAACTGTCTGTCCGTCCGTCTGTGCAAACTGTAACTTTAAATAAAAATTCAGATATCTTTATAAAACTTGGTACACATGTTTCTTGGTACCATCAGACAGTTGGTATTGCAGATGGGCGTAATCGGTACCACTGCAACGCCCACAAAACGCCATTAATAAAAACAAATAAATTGCTTTAACTTAGCTGCACAATAAGATACAATACTGTTATTTGGTACACAGGATCATATTCTAGAGGGGCATATGCAGTTTAAATTTTTTTTTGAATTGGGCATGGTCCCGCATACTAATAGGTTTAATTTGCATATCTTCCAAACCGCTAAAGCTATAATAACAAAATTCACTGAGAACAAATGGTTTTAGCACCTCTATCCATGGTATGAAAATGGATTAAATCGGGTGGCAACCCCGCCCACTCCCCGTATAACAGCACTGTTTAAAACTACTAAAACCGCGATAAATCAAACACTAAACACGCCAGAGACATCAAATTTTATCTCTGGAATGGTATGAGATGATTTTATAGGAACCGCGTTCAAAATAATCACTTGGGCATGGCACCGCCCACTTTTAGGTGAAAATCTGTATCCTGGAATCTGCTTAACCGATTTCATCCAAATTCAGTACATTATATTCCTCTTGTATTTGTAAGTTATAGTTCGGTAAAACTTAAATTATGCCACCTTGTGACTAAAAATCGTCTATATCGAACCAAAACTGTTCAAGCCCCTAGGTACTGAATATGTGAACCCCAGTACCTATAGTTGACTTTTTACCGAAAATAACGGGCAATGTGTAAGCTATATAATTGCAATTCATATAATAAAATAAATGAAATTCCAAACAATAGTACGATTTTGTGTCAAAAATGGGTTGAATCGGTTCAATAGCTCTTATAGACCTCATATACCTAACATAAAGATTTTTGAACTTCCGCGTGACTTTATACTGCATGTATTGGCCAATATGTGAGTTATCTCAATGAAAATATGAGAGCGTGTTTTACTCATAACAAAATATCTTTGTGCCTAAAATGGATCAAATCGAGTGAAAATTTTACAGAGCCCCTGTGTATTAAAAAAATCGGATTAATACTAACCTCAACTTCCATATACTACTTATAATGCTTTTCGTTGTTCTAACCAGTTTTGGGCCATATATGTCGGTCAGTGAGTATTAATATTTTGTTTTTATATATAAAATTGCTTCAAAATATGTTGTCGAGTATAGCTGTTAGCCGTTCCGGTTGATCAAAATGTGATATTTTAACGAAATTAAGTGGATAGTTTTCTTAAAAACTATGTAGTTTGACGACAAGTATGCCTTGGTCTAATCCTCACACCTTCATATAATGAATTTCAATCATCCGTCAACTAGAAAACGTTTGCCACATAAGCTTATAATATAAAATTTAGCCACTTTGGTAGAGTTAGTATCACATTCGTACTTATGTATATCTCACTTAAAGCAATAAACCTGAGACTAAGTTTATGGCCTTTAATATAAGTCCAGAAGTATAAAATTTTCGGTTCCGCCCTAATACCCATTATCAGAGATATTTTGACCCTAGCTCCAACATATTTTATGTAAAAATTAAAACTTCCGTTTGGCTTTATATAAATGGAAAATATTAGATATCCGATAGTTTAATAGTTTAATGTCGAAAAATGTGTGAAATCGGTCCACGTATTTCTCCAGCTAACATGTACTACTTGGCTAAATGAGCCTACGTCGTCCCGAAAACATACACGCCAACACTCCTAACACAATCTACACATCAACTAACACAGTCTACATCACACATAAGCAACATTCACCACATCACCTCTCGCAACATTCACCATACACCTCACACAACGACACTACCACCCAGGATATCCAACACACCGGCGATCACCCCACCAACCATCAACAAAACCAAAACACGGGTAGCGGCTGGCCTCTTTTGCGTATCAAAATTCGAAGTGGACATCTCGTCACCGTGCTGATTCCCGTAGAAGTATCGAACCTGAACCGGACAATCAATCCATTTTTCCATTTTTCTTTTTTTTAATGCGCTGCGTCGCAAGTGACATTGTATCAAGTGGGTGTTAGATATATTAAAATTCAGTTTACTCGATTACTGCGAAAAATATTCATTCAATTATTGCGAAACGATATTGAAGTGTGAGTGGTGAGTGTAATACTTCCAAAAGGTTGGAAAATAGACATGGTCCTTCGAGCCCTAGTGGACGGCACTATGGGGTATAAAACATAAAAAAAAAAAAAAAAAAGTGCGGTAAGGTGTATTAAACACATATATAAAAAGTTATTTATACATATATGCACAGTGTTTTCGAAAAAAGATAAAAATAAGTATATATATATATATATACCTATATACATACATATCAAAACTAAAAAATGTATTAACAACATAAAATACAGTGTCTGAAAAGTGGTGTGATAAAATCATAAAAAACAGAGAGCTATAAGTTTAAAATACATATTAATTTACATACAAATAACAACAATAAACACAAAACGGGCGCGAAAATAATCCCAAAGTCATTGCGGGCGCGATCCTAAAACCAAATTTAATATTACAAGTTTATACAAACAACACATACGGGCGCGAATTAACAAAAAGAAATACACAAAAAGCAACACCTAGCAAAATCAGAAACAACAGAGGACAAAGGAATTGGAAAGCAACACAGAAGAACACATAGACGTACATACACGTAACTATTATATACACGCAATACATATTCCCCAAAAGCCCTTGGAGGAAAACAAAGTGAGTCCATTCGATTCCTTTTCTTATATTTATGCACATACATATGTATATTCATTGCGAATTACATATTATATTTTGTTCAAAGCTGTAATAAAACATCAAAAAACCGTTCAATATCTTGTTAACGGGTGCCAATTTGGTCTAACTTACCGGTTTAAATTGCGGGTTCAAATAACGAAAAACCGTTTATTGTATTATATATGTACATTCATACACATACATATACGACAGATATATATATGTTCATAATATATAATAATTGACTACCTGTATCTGCTTACCTTCGTGTATTCAAACACAATATACAAAAAAAAACCCCAAATTTAAGTATTTCAATACTTACAAATTTTTCCGGCAATACCCCTTACGCTTAATTAAGCAGTAAGCAGGATTGCGAAATATATGTGAGCAAAGGAAAAGTCAAACGTAAAGCATAAAAGGCAAAATAAATATACATACATATATACAATAAACGAAGTTAAACGAAAAAAAAAAAAATATATATATATATATAATATATATACGTACAAAAAGGAGTACTTACAATTACTTCTACGTATATATAACAATTACATATATAAAAATAATATACAGTGCATAATTACGTATACATACATATGTATTTTAAACATTAAATATTAAATATTAATATCGTATATCACATATCGTATTTTACATACATATGTATATTTCCTATACATCATTTATACATGCAATTAAAACCTTACATACATACTACAGTGCTTACGGAAATTGCGCCATTACATGCGATTGCCAATTTCTCTTTCGCGCTCTTTTACGATTATACATAATTCGCTTTTTTACATTACTTCCAATATACAATACGCTTATACTTATATACCGTATATATGTACATAGGGTAAATACGGTTCGGTAAATAAAACGCGGATTATTTAATAAAAATCATACTATCTTATATAAATAATACAAAATTTTGAACAATATACATACATATTGGTTCAAACTAAATTTATATTTATATTCAAAGTCCACTTTGGCATATATCCCGCAATACCCCTTGCAGCAAGCAAGCAGGATTGCGTACAAAATTTTTCAGCACAAATAATTCGTGCTTACTAGTACATAGGTACAAAGTGCATTGATCTCTTCAACGAGCTCTCAATTGCACAAGTACATATATACATAACTACAAGTCCGTGCATTAGGGTATACCTATATACCCCTAAATAAGGAAATAAAAAATAAATTAGATAAAAAATTTATTCAATAAATTGGTAAATTAAATTAAATTAAAAATAAATACGAACCGGTATCTATAACAACTAAATCCGGGAATTTCAGTTATTTATTTGAAATTAAGAACGCTGATCAACAAAAAAAATTTTTTTCGGTTATACATACAAGTATATACGGAAATTAATATTAATTTGGTTCGAAGTGAAAAACTCTATTCACTAACAATAGCTTTCGTTCACACATTTATACGAGTATATACGAAGATATTTTCTGAATTATCCATCAGTCGACACTGAGGAATTTTTAATTTATTTCATACAATTTCTAAATGAGCTCAGACTCAAAAGATTCAAAAACAACACAGTCTCTAAAAGTACCAAAAATGATTTCGGACGAAAAAAGTCCATGCACACCTGCAGAAGCTACACGCTCCAAACAAGGTGCGACAAAACAAAAAAGGGGTAGAGACATTTCTTACACAAAATTCATTTCGGAAAGTGACAGTTTAATAAGATACTGCACTAGATTCTCATCTTCGACGATTCAGGATAATTCTGAATCGGTATTAGAAATCAAAAAAGACAATCTTGACAATTTTTGGTCACGTCGCCAAGCTGCATATGACGCAATTGTAGAATCTGACGACTCAGATCTACCCGAAAATTTCAAATCTTCGGCTTACGCAAAATACGAAAACTGCTTAGACCAATTCGAAGAAACTAAAGCAATGATTTTCGATCAACTTAAGCTAATAAAAGCAATTGCACCTACTCCAAATCAGCGAGTAGAGCTGCCACAAGTACAAAGTCATGAGGCAAGTTCAGGCATACATCTCAAGGTGCCCACATGTGATACAGAAATATTTCATGGTGGTTATGAACAATGGCCGTCCTTCCGGGACATGTTTACAGCCGTTTACATAAACCACCCAAAATTAACAAATGCGCAAAAATTGTATCACCTCCGATACAAAACAAAAGGTCAAGCAGGCGTCATAGTAAAACAGTTCGCACTAAATGACGATAATTTCAATCTGGCTTGGGAAGCTCTTAAATCAAGATTCGAAAACGAAAGAATATTGGTCGATAAACAAATATCGATATTAATGAACTTGCCAAAAATTCAAAGGGAAACTAGTGAAGAATTTATCAAACTTCAATCCACTGTTTCAAATTGTTTGTCGGTTTTATCGACACAAAATATTCCCACAGACAGCTGGGATCCAATACTAGTAAACATATGCACTGCCGCATTACCAGAAAAATCATTACTTCTATGGGAACAATCGCTCTCATCACGAAGAAAATGCCCCACGTGGCAACAAATGAAAGATTTCCTAACTACCCAATATGAAATCGCAGAAAGGGTAGATAAAAAAATGGTCAGAATGAAACCCGTTCAACATGACCTAGAAACTTCCACAGACCCCAAGCCAGTAGCAACAACAATTTAAATAGAAGCTTCTTCAAAAATCAAACGTTCACATCCGAACAGTACAAGCAAACGTCATGCGAACTATGTACAGGGGGGCATAAGCTCAAATCTTGCGAGAGATTCAAAAAGATGAATATTTTCGATCGAAACAATTTTATAAAAACGAAAAGACTTTGTACAAATTGCCTATCACATGCACATACACTTAAAGAGTGCGAAAGCAAATTTAATTGCGTTTATTGTCATAAACGACATCATTCAATGCTGCATTACAGCACATTTTCCAGCTCACCCCCAAACAGCGCAAATACAAAAAGAGCCACGGGTTTAGTTGTAACAGCAAATCCCGAAGTGCGAAATCCCGATAATTGCCAAGAAGCACCATGCTGATCAAAGGCATTAAAAACCCAAACGCTACACAGCGAAAATCAAAGTAGAGTACTATTACCAACAGCAGTCGTCTCCATCGAACACCGAGGAGAGCTGTTTAAACTAAGGACCTTAATAGACCAAGGATCACAACGATCTTTCATAGCGTCTAGGGCTCAAAATAGGCTACAACTGCCAACAAAACAAGCCAACTTTGAAATTACAGGAATGGGCGGAAGAGTAGTTCAAAACTCTAATAAAATCTGCCCCATTACCTTAATTTCCCCCCAAGCGGATAAGCACATACAAGCAGAACCTATAGTCTTACCGCAACTTACAAATATGCTTCCAAGCTATCACATAAATAGCAAGCATTGGTTTCACACCTAAAGCTAGCAGATCCCAACTGCAACACTCCCGCTCAAATAGACCTTCTATTAGGCAGCGATCTCATACCACAGATAATACTCGAAGGTATTAAGAAAATTTCAAACACACTATTGGCACAAAATACTATTTTTGGTTGGATCCTAAGTGGACTAGTTATGGAACCAGTTACCAGCATGACCACTCAAGTTGAGGAAATCTCAAACAAATACTTCAATTCACAATTGAAAAAATTTTGGGAGTTAGAAGAGCTCCCCCCATATCAATCACAACCCCTGAAGATCAGTATTGTGAAGACTTTTACAAGCCACAGCTACTAGATCAGATAATGGTCGGTACGTCGTACGAATACCACTAAAAGAACAATTTCCTAACACACTCGCCTTAGGTCACTCTCGCACCTCTGCCATACAGTAGTTTTTAAGTATGGAAAAAAACTTACTTAAAAAAGGTGAGCTTAAGCCAGAATACGATGGCGTGTTAGAAGAATATCTCCATTTAGACCAAATGGAGGAAGAAAGCCCATGTGAAAAAATCATAAATGGCAAATATTACTCATTTTACTTGCCTCATCACGCAGTAGTAAAGCCAGACAAAAAAACAACTAAAGTAAGAGTTGTTTGTAATGCATCAAGATCTACTAGCTCGGGGAATTCCCTAAATAATATTATATTTACGGGACCCACGCTCCAACCAGATTTAATGCTACTCATTTTAAATTGGCGTATATTCAAATACGTATTTAACGGAGACGTCGAAAAAATGTATAGGCAAATAGTCGTACATAAAGACGATCAAGATTTTCAGCGAATTATTTTCCGAAAATCTCCCAATAGTCCACTCCGCGACTATAAATTAAAAACAGTTACCTTTGGCGTCAACTGTGCTCCATATCTAGCCATTCGCACACTGCACGAATTGGCAGAAAACACCAAGTCAGAATTTCCTCTGGCAACCCAGGTGTTAAAAACACAAACGTATGTAGACGATATCTTGTCTGGAAGTCACAGTCTTCCACAAGTATACGAGTCACTATCACAAGTGATACAAGCCCTAAATACCGCAGGGTTTCCGTTGAAAAAGATAACGGCGAACCACCCTAATATTCTAAAAAATATACCACATGAAAATTTGTTAGATACTAATTTCCTTAAATTCGAAAAGGAAAGTACAACAAAAACTCTGGGGATCCAATGGAATGCAATATCTGACCAGTTTTCATACACTACAGAGTCAATATCTGCATTATCCGCCATAACAAAGCGGCAAATTCTATCCTCGGTGGCGAAACTTTTCGACCCCGCAGGATGGCTTTCGCCAGTTATGATACAAGCCAAAATTCTAATACAAGAATTATGGTTAGATGGAACCGACTGGGACGAACAAGTAAAACCACTGCGTTTAGAAAAGTGGTCCCAGTTTGCGAGCAATCTAAATGATATCTCACAGATACAAATCCCACGTTGGGTAAATTATGCCCCAGAGCACAAAGTCGAACTACACGGCTTCTGTGACGCCTCTGAAAAGGCATATTGCGCAACTATATATGTTCGCACACAAAGCGACAATGCGACCACATGCCACTTACTAGTAGCAAAAGCAAAAGTGGCTCCTTTAAAAACAATAAGTCTACCACGACTTGAATTATGTGGAGCGCTACTACTAGCCAAAATCGTGTCCATCGTACAAACGCATTTAAACATGGCACAATACAAACTATATCTGTGGTCCGATTCTGAAATCGTACTCGCCTGGTTAGAAAAACCACCACATGCATGGAAGACGTATATTTCCAATCGAACGTCTCAAATCCTTGACCTAGTAGGATCAGCCACTTGGCGACATGTAGCCAGTGCTGACAATCCTGCTGATCTAGGTACAAGAGGATGCAAACCCCTGCATCTTGCCACCACCACCCTCTGGTGGAATGGCCCCCGATGGTTAACAGAATCTCCCGATTCTTGGCCACAATCGCCCATGCGCAATATAATTGCCCCAGAAAGTCGAAAAATCGACTCCTTTCATGCAACATCGGATGATACTGACATCCTTGAGCGAGTCTCATCGTACCCCCGAGCCCTCAGAGTAGTTGCATACATGATCAAATTTATAGAGCAGCTCAAAACTAAAGTTAACGGAACACCTCCAATATACCCCCAATGCGATACATTAACGCACCTACACTTACAAAAAGCAAAAGGCGCTCTTATCGCATCTACTCAAACTCGCTACTTCAGCCGAGAAATATCATTGCTAAAAGATTCGAAGCCAATCGATAAAAAGAGCTCACTTTTAGTACTAAATCCATTTCTGGACACAAAGGGTTTGCTTCGTGCGAATGGTCGGCTTGCCACATTATATCTGCATTATGTCCACATACTGATGCTACACGCCGAGCACCGCCTCATGCAACAAATAGTTTTATATTCCCCGTCTTAAGCCTCAAATAAAGAAGTGCATTTACATGTGCAAAGTTTGCACAACGTACAAGCAAAAAATGCGAACGCAGATAATGGCAGCACTTCCACCTGAACGCTGCAACTTTGCTCTGCCCTTCACAACAACAGGTGTCGATTTGGCTGGGCCTTTCCAGATAAAGGCTTCAATGTTAAGATCTCCCACTTTAATGAAAGGCTATGTGGCAGTTTTTGTTTGTTTTACGACAAAAGCTGTTCACCTTGAGCTATGTACAAATCTGACGACAGAGGCTTTTCTCGCGGCATTCGCTCGCTTCGTCGGACGGCGTGGTTTTCCTTCAAAAATTATGAGTGACAACGGCAAAACGTTTATTGGAGCCAAAAGAGCCACTGAGAAACAGTTTGTGGACTTTATCCAACAAGTCTCACCTGAGATTGTGTAGAAGTACGCACCCCAAGGCATTAATTGGCAGTTCATCCCCCCAAGCGCTCCTCATATGGGTGGTTTATGGGAATCAGCTGTAAAAAGCTTCAAATCCCACTTCAAAAAAGTAGCTGGAAACTACAAGTTTAATTATGAAGAATTCTCGACCTTATTAATTCGAATTGAAGCCGTACTCAATTCACGGCCAATCACAATCCTCTCGCAAGATCCCTCCGATTTCACCGCCCTAACTCCTGGGCATTTTCTCAAAGGAGCACCCATTCTGGCCATACCTGAGCCAGACGTGGAGTCGCTATCCTTATTAAACCGATGGGAAAGAATCAAAATTCTCCATCACAATTTTAGTCGCCGCTGGAAAGAAGATTATCTAAAGGACCTCCACAAGAGGTACCGCTGGAAAGCTCCAGAAAAGGCGCCGAAGCTTGGAGATTGCGTGCTAGTACACGATGATTGTCTCCCCCCTACTGAATGGCGGCTTGGTCGCATAGAAAACCTTCACCATGGTTCCGATGGTCACATCCGAGTAGTCGATCTCCGTACGCAAACCGGAACATTAACGAGACCGCTCGTAAAACTATGCTTTTTACCCACCGCCGATAATACCGAACAAACGTAAATAATAACCCGATAAGAACCAAAAACCGCTAAAATTAATAAATCAAAAAAAAAAACCTAAATCCTCCACCTCACCGCGAGGCGCGACAGTGGTCGACTAACTGAATCCCACCGCCGCGGCGTAGTCAGGCGACTCCCCAGCAACACATCAGCACGACCTCGCCGTTTGGCCCCCCCTCCGGAGCCGCGTTCCTGGCGCCCACGCAACGAAGCAATTACGCGCCGTAGCCAGCTTCGGCTACCACCCCGCCGTGCCACTGGGCTGAGCAGCGTCGTATACACGCTGCAACAACTTCAGCGTCTGCTAGGCTAATATTCGCCTAGGGGGGCCGGGATGGCTAAATGAGCCTACGTCGTCCCGAAAACATACACGCCAACACTCCTAACACAATCTACACATCAACTATCACAGTCTACATCACACATCAGCAACATTCACCACATCACCTCTCGCAACATTCACCATACACCTCACACAACGACACTACCACCCAGGATATCCAACACACCGGCGATCACCCCACCAACCATCAACAAAACCAAAACACGGGTAGCGGCTGGCCTCTTTTGCGTATCAAAATTCGAAGTGGACATCTCGTCACCGTGCTGATTCCCGTAGAAGTATCGAACCTGAACCGGACAATCAATCCATTTTTCCATTTTTCTTTTTTTTAATGCGCTGCGTCGCAAGTGACATTGTATCAAGTGGGTGTTAGATATATTAAAATTCAGTTTACTCGATTACTGCGAAAAATATTCATTCAATTATTGCGAAACGATATTGAAGTGTGAGTGGTGAGTGTAATACTTCCAAAAGGTTGGAAAATAGACACTACTTATGGTATAATTTTTTCCGTTAATTTGATAATTTAATGAAATTAAATTAAGAGTTTTTCTTAAAAATAATGTGGTATATCGCTGCACATCAATGCAATTGGGTTAGACCTTTGTTTAAAAATAATATACTGATTACCGCTCCTCTGGTACAACAGCTACCTCATATACCCCACATATTAAATCTAACTCCTTTGGTTCAGTTTATATCACATATGTATATCATGGTTGAGTTAAATAGCTTATTTTTATTAAACCTATATTACTATATTTTTACCAAATAATAATCGAATAATGAATGTTGAACTCTTTCGCAACATTTTTATACTTTCGCTACATGTTAAAACAGAGTATAGTTTTGTTCACGTAACGGTTGTTTGCATTACTTAAAACTAATCGAGATTGATATTGATTTATTTGGTATTTGGTGATAATATTGGGTGATAATCAGTTTTTCAGTCATCATTTTGAACTTATAACAAAATATACCAGACAACAATGTAAAAAATTGTGCTGGACTTTGTATAGAGCAAAAATATCTTAAAAAATCGCATGAAATAAATATTATTAATGTAGTATCAAAAGGACTAAAGACCCTTTTTATGTGGTAATAGATAAACTGCGACCCCATCGGTTTAAATGCTACTGTCTATTATTTCAGTCATCAGACGTCTTAGACAAAGTCAAGTTCGCCTTTGTAGAAATAACCCGGTCAATAGGCAAATTGAAAAAGGCAGTCTCAACGAATCCTATTAACGAGAGAAAATAATGTTATAGAAACTGATTATAGTGGCAATTTAACAGATTTCAAAAACATTTATTTCCAATATATAATATAAAGAAGGGCCCTACTGAAATATGTATTTGCTGCAGCGGATTGTGGTTTTCACACCAAGTTCGAAAATGAAATTTCGAAGCTATTGCACAAGGTCACCCGAATGCTGGATCTCCCTTCTTTTTAATGTAAAAATTTCCCTCAGAAGATGGAAATTACAATTTTTGTGTTAGCGTGTGTGAAGGCTTTATGGAGAGGCTGGTGAGGAGTACAATCATGATTACAAGATCGATACCATACGCCTCGCAAAGATTATGGAAGCTTTGCATATCTCAATAAATACCCCTCTGTATCGTGAGCACAATATACATATTAATGAGAACAGAATTTAAAAATTTAATAACCCAGTAGAAGAAGTTCCGTTTGTTACATTTGCAGAGGATTCTCAATTGGTTCAATCTTTTCATGCGGCACAAACTTCTCATGATAATCCCACAGGTAATAATATTCCCACGGCTCTTTTACCCTTTTGGACAATATTCCTGTAGAATTGAATTCAAGATAATAATTCAGAAGAGTTGTTATTTGGAACAATATACGTTGCGCAGAAATGTACATGCTCTGAAACATATAGTAAGATAATACGTTCTGAAATTCGCCGTTTCGACAGAAGTGCGTGTACTATTCCAAAGTTGATTTATGATTACAAAAAATTAGAACCGCTACAAATTTAGAATAGTACAATTGTCTTAGAAAGTTTTCAAGTCGCAACCGAGTTACGGCCCAAAATCTATTAAACGGAAACTTTGTGCAAAACTTGATTCAACACGATGATCGCTACGAGGTTTTGAAAGACGTTAGATCCCCTCCTACGCACTGGGAAGCTGAGAAGAAAAAGGCAATCGCTATGATTCACCAATTTGGGCTTCCAACCTTCTTTATCAACCTATCGGCTGCAGAATCTCAATGGGTTGAGCGTTTGGTCATCCAAAGTTCTTTCGGAAGAGGAAGCCAACAGTTTAACAACTCAAGATAGATATAGCTTAATTCGGTCAGACCCGGGTACTTGTGCTAGATATTTTGATTACCGCTATCGACAAATTCTTAAGCTTTTTAAAGATAAAACCGGCATTTTTGAGGAGCATTTTGTCACAAATTTCTACTGGAGAGTGGAGTTTGAACAGTGAGGCTCCGCACATGTACATGGCATGTATTGGCTTAATAATGCTCCCAGGATCAACCTTCAAGATCCCCAGACATTCCCTGATGTCATTAGTTTTATTAACATATCCACCAATGCCTTCAATGCCAAATACTGTTACCTCTTACAGAAACAAGTGAAAATTCAGAAAGACACAAGGAAAACTTTTTCAAATTTCAAAACGTTTTAAGTTGAAATATGACTACAGAAGACCTTTCTAATTTAAACGATTTCGAACATTTCCTGTCTGATAGTAGAATAAATAAGTCTTTTTATGACTATTTGTTAGCACTAAGATCGTTTTATAAACGCCTATAATCCTCTTATTTTGGAACTCCATAAAGAAAATATGGATATCTAATATATATTCGATGCATATACTTGCTGTTCATATATAATTCATTATATTAACAAGTCTAACAGGGGAGTTACTATTCTCTTAAGTGAAGCTATATCAGAGGTAAATGCTGGCAATTATACTGTTAAGCAAAAACTTAAACATATGGGTACAAATTTTTATCAAGCACAGAAATGTCTGCAAAAGAAGAAGTATATTGCTGCATTGGGCTCCATCTTTCGGCAGCAAATAATGCAGAAATATTTATCAATGCCTCTCGACCTGAGAAACGTGTTCGAATGATAAAACCTAGAGCAGAATCCTCCTTCAGGTTCGACTGAAATATTCGTAGCCGGTATTTAAGACCATTATGTTCAAAGATTCTGCATCTAAGTATAAATATTTTCAATCTAGTATAAGAGTACAAGACAGTGATCATTAAGAAGAAGAGAGGGAAGACGATAACTTACCAGAAAGCGGGGTTGTCATGCCTCTTAAAGACGGTAGCGGTTTTGTTAAAAAACGTACCAAACCTAGTATAATTCGGTAAAAAAGGTTTAACCCAGATTTGACCAGAGTTGAGTATTTCCGCGAAATGGTAATGCATTACTATCCATGGCGAAATGAACAGCAAGATCTCATTGTGAACGATAATAAGCAGACTTGCATAACACATCGTATTCTAATTGAAGAAAATCAAGGAAAATATGATGTTTTTGAGCAAAGAGAACTTGAAAATGTTCTAGAAAGTCTTCATAATTAAATAGACTTGAACGAAGGAGCTCAAAATGAACTACCTATCGTGGCAAATGGGTTCAGAGTGTTGCCACATCCAGAAATAAACCCAAATATAAATTTGCTGGACTTGCATGGCGAAGATTCAACAGATAATGGCACTGAATCTGATTGCAATATTAGACTATTAAACTACCCCCTTTAATTCCAGTTGAGGAATTATTTTCTTTAGTTCAAAGTCTAAATACTAAGCAAAGAACCTATTTGACACATTTGATGCACCACCCAAAAACAAATCTCCCATTTTATGAGTTCACTGGCGGCGGTGCAGGTGTAGGAAAGAGTCCAAGTTCCTTAAAAGTTCTTCTTTGCGCACCTACAGGTAAAGCAGCATTCGGAAAAGGTGGAATGACCCTTCATTCAATATTCTCTTTACCTGTTAATCAGTTGAATAGAGAGTTGAGGCCACTTAGCAATGACACAGTTAAGTCATTTTATTCCAGACTTATCGATTTAAAATTAATCATTATTGAGAGTTATCGATGGTAGGTGCTCGTATGTTTAGCTCTGTTGATTCGAGATTAAAACAAATTTTTAAAACAGACAGCCCCTTCGGTGGTATACCCATCATAGTGTTTGGTGATTTGAAGCAACTCTCTCCTAATCGCACAGCACTTTAGTTGGATCTCCTTTGTGGGTGTTTTTTATATACTTTGAATTAACAGAAATAATGAGGCAACGGGAGGATCAGGCCCTTGCAATTGCATTAAACCATATGTCATCTGGTACTATGTAGTTTACAAGCTGCTGTAATTAATTTCACTGTGAATGTAAATAACTAAGGCAACAAATCCTACTTCTCATTATTAAAATATATAATGAAATCTAAAACGAGTATACCATTTAACTTTGCGAGAGTATAAAATGTTCGGTTACATCCGAACTTAGCCCTTCCTTGCTTGTTCAACCTTACGTAACATATTGCATGTTAATGCATATGTTTGTGTGTATGTATGTATTGTCTCGGCATATTCTATGATAAAAATGTTCAAAGATATTTGAACATACAGAGTTTTTTTTTGAAATTTTCGTATAATTTATGCTGTAGGTTGAAAAAAAAATTATTATTATACTTTTTTTTTTATAAATAACGGATTTATTTTCTAAAAATGGTTACTTTCGTTTCTGATACCAGTAAATTCCACTGTTGTAAGCTTGAACCCAATAGCTCAGCATGGTCCTTTGACAAGTGAAGGTTTCTTACTAAATCATTTAATTCAGCTTGTTCGAATAAAAGGAGTCCATTTTTCGTTGTTTTCAGGAGAATAGGTAGCTTCCGTTCTTCCCAGTTTGATGGGGTAGCTGGAACTGGTAAGCCTTCTCCTTGAGAAACAGGTTGTTGCTGAAGGAATCTCTGGATATTCAATATTATGCTCGTTTTTCCTTGAAAAACCAGACACTTTTGTTTAACAAAAGTAGCAATCGTTGAAATAGTTAGTTGGTTCTCGCCAAATCGTTTACCATGTAACCATACTTGTACATAGATTTGCAGCACAAGTTTGACAAACGCGTAAACACAACCATTATATTTGTGATACCTATACTATTTTTGTCATATTAGTAATTGTCGTCTTCTATGATTTAGGTATAAACTGGCCACATATATAGCAAAACCAATCCGTGGGGTTAATCACTTTTCTGTACCTTAGACATTTGATTTCGCGTAACAAGCTCAAAACTAAAAACACGTGTTCTCTTTTGCCGACCGTATTAAAACTGACTCATCTCAACGACGGCGACATGAAAGAGACCAAGAATAACAAAAGCGGCACCTCCACACCGCGCAGGCATAACCTGCTAGAACAGTAGAAGCCTAGCAGTTTGATTTAAATGTGAAGTAGGATTTACAAATTAAGAACACTAACACCCAAATTTTTGTTTTAAAACGAGCACCCAATTGTATTATGAACACACGTTGCTTTGGAACAAGCTGTAATTTAAGATAACTTGATTTTAGTTTTTCGAAAAAAAATCTTCACTCAAAAATCCTACGTGTTAAGAAATTTTTACTATCATGTTCAGTTTTAGCAATCCAAAATTAGCAAGAAACGGCCTCTAACATCACAACCGCAAAATGACTCTTAACTAGTTGAATTAGACCAACTTATAAATAACATACAAAAATTCGTAATTTAACTACTTGCATTAAAAAAACAATAGTATTGTATAACGATAGTAAGTGTCATTGGCAAAAAAGTTGTCGAAATAAATGTGTATATCTTGCTTAAATGCTAGGAAACATTAGCATTTAATTTAGGAGTGAGGGAGAAATGTTGGGACAATAGATTTGCTACCTCAAAAAAGACTTAACAGTTAATGATATGAATATTACAGGTATTGAAATACTTACAGTAATATGGTTTCAGCCAAGTTTTTGATTCCATATACGATCGCAAATCGTAAATGTGTCCCAATATTGACATGTTCGTAGCTAACATCCTTCGCATTTGTGATATAAATGTATATTCGGGTATTTCTTTCAATTTTGGTGTTTCATTAAATGCGTGCCACGAGATTGGCAACTTTTGTTCGAAATCGATTACACCGTTCTCTGGATCGAATACGAATTTAGTTTTTGCCTCACGATACATGTTCGCTAATTCCAAAGCATTTGATGAGTAGGTGCGTAGTTTGTTACGAAGAAGAATGTATAAGTGATGCAAATGTGTTTTTAAATTTATTTCTTCAGCAAACAGTTCTACTTCTGAAGATACCTTCCTAAATTTAGTAATCATAACCTGCACTTGTTTTACTTTTTCCAACTCCTTAATTTCTTCGCAAATTTCGAGAATTACTTCATTTAGTTCTGATCCAAAGGGTATAAGTTTTTGAGATTTCTCCTTTATGAATTTCCAAGCGATAGTAGCATATTTTTTTATATTTATAATAGCATCATGTGATTTTATATCCTTATACAAATTTTCAAAATCTTGTGTAAAACTGGAAACTTGATTAAAATATGTTGACTCTGCCAATTCATTGGTCCTCTCATTGATGTAATTAAATATTTCTTTACTAAAATCCCAAGCAATTTTTTCCAAGTAACTAATTGCTTTGAATATATGTGGTTCAAGTCGTTTCAGAAATCCTCTTACGTACGTAGAAATTATATCATAGAGTTTGCTCCACATAGCTTCTACATGGTTTATGAAAGATATATGAGCTTCCTTAACAAATTTCTCATACCTTTTAAACCCTTTCTCCATGAAATCAGTTAAGTATTTCAGTGGTTGCCCATGGAAAAATGTATTTATGGCTTGTATAATATTATCGTATATAATTTTAAGCTTGTCTACTAACTGAGTGATGCTTTTTCGCAAAGCTTTACCAGATTCTCCTAAAATTTGACATATTTCGCTAAATATAGCCGGTAATGAGTCCATATGCTCCCGGAAGGATATCTCGTCAAGGACAATAAGTGAAAAGTTAACAAGTGATCTTATATAAAAATCATTTGCTTGATAGGACTTATTTAAATAAATTCGCAAATCTTCTAGATCTTCTTCTAAAACCCTAAGAGTGCTGAGTTCTTTAATGAAATCTTTATTGTACTCTTTTGATGTTTCCCAAACAACTGAAACTGCAGACACTGATTCTGTATAAAGTCCCTTTGTCCAAAAGTCAATGGTTTCAGTGACTGAATTTAATACAGATTCTTTAAAGGTATATATTTTGTTTTTCAGTTCTTGTTGTATTTGTGGACGCCAATGTAAACACCCGCTTACTTGACGGGAATGGTTTAATTTTATATAGGAAGTTACATCAACAATACTTATATCTTCGTAATTACGCCATATGTCAATGTAAACATGTCGGGAGTTTCGAATATTGCCAAACATACCGAGATTTTGACTTCCATCTTGAGTTAAATTAAAATACATCTTTGTATATTTATCCAGAATATTAACATATATAAATCCAGAAGTGTTTTCATCTGGCGTATTCAACAATGTAGTGTTCAGTCCATAAGTTGGATAATTAAAATGCGGTTGCAACCATACACGTATCATCCTATATGGCGACTTTCTCTGAAAAATATTTGTTACATTTTTAATATTATATTAAACACATAAATAACATAAAAACTGCGCAAATCATATCCTAAGCTCTACACTTCGAAAATGGGCACACTGTATTCTCCATCTTATCCATGTTATTTATTTACAAAAGACGAGTATATAAATATTATACTATGTTCGCATTTGAATGAATATTGAAATCCTCTTGAAAACACAATTTGTGGGTTGTGGAACCAAAGTCGTTCTGACCGACATTGTGTGTTTTCGATGAGTTTTCATTGACAGTTCACATATTTATTTGCTTACATTTGTTATGTACCCTACAAGAACAGTGACGGTCATCTGATGGGCAATATGACAGTCATAGCTGAAAAAATTTTGCGCGCAGAACAAAGTTTCTATCATTTTCTTAAGAGCCTTGTTTTCTTTTTATACTCTCGCAACCTGTTGCTACAGAGTATAATAGTTTTGTTCACCTAACGGTTGTTTGTATCACCTAAAACTAATCGAGTTAGATATAAGGTTATATATATATAAATGATCAGGATGAAGAGACTAGTTGAAATCCGGGTGACTGTCTGTCCGTCCGTCCGTGTAAGCTATAACTTGAGTAAAAATTGAGACATCTTTATGAAACTTGGTAGACATGTTTCTTGGTACAGTAAGACGGTTGGTACTGCAGATGGGCGTAATCGGACAACTGCCACGCCCACAAAACGCCATTAATCTAAAACAAATAAATTGTCATAACTAAGCTCCGCAATAAGATACAAGACTGTTATTTAAGACAAAGGATCACATTAGGGAGGGGTATCTGCAGTTAAAAATTTTTTTTTAAAGTGGGCGTGGTCCCGCCTCTAATAGGTTTAATATGCATATCTCCTAAGCCGCTAATGCTATAATAACAAAATTCACTGGAAGCAAATGTTTTTAGCACTTCTATTGACGGTGTGAAAATAGTTGAAATCGGGTGGCAACTCCGCCCACTCCCCATATAACGGTACTGTTAAAAACTACTAAACGCGCGATAAATCAAGCACTAAACACGCCAGAGACATTAAATTTTATCTCTGGGATGGTAAGAGATGACTTTATAGGAACCGCGTTCAAAATTAGACAGTGGGCGTGGCACAGCCCACTTTTAGGTGAAAACCCATATCACAAGATCTGCTAAACCAATTTCAAAAAAATTCGGTACGTAACGTTATTTTCATATTTCTATGTCATAGTGCGAAAATGGGCGAAATCGAACTACAACCACGCCTATTTCCCATATAACACCATTTTAAATTCCATCTGATTCTTTCACTTTCCACTATGCATATCAAGCAACAATGATTATATCGGGATAAAACTTTGCGTGAATAATACGTTTAAAGTATGCCACCTTGTGACCAAAAATTGTCTTAATCGAACCAAAACTGTTCAAGCCCCTAAGTACTAAATATGTGGACCCCAGTGCCTATAGTTGACCTTCTACCGAAAATATCAGCCAATCCACAAAGAAATCTCAAACGAGTATACCATTTGACTTTACGAGAGTATAAAATGTTCGGTTACATCCGAACTTAGCCCTTCCTTACTTGTTGTTTGTTTGTTTTGTTTTTTCTGAGTCATTGCTGACCATAAATCCGTCATAGCTGAAAATTGTCAGTTATGACTGAAACGCTATTGCTACGCTAGAAGTGAAAAATTCTTTTGCGCAGTAGATAATACTTGTATAATTTTTATTTCTTTAATAAATTTCAAACTTTTAATCAAAATGAGTTATAATAATATACTTAAATATAAAAAGGAATGCAGCAAAAATTATAATAAAATATGAAAACTTAAAAATACCCATTCACCCATTTTCTCATTGTAGTATGAAGTTATAAATCGAAAAGTTTTTAAAACAGGATACACGGATACCGGACAATGGCGGTTCCACAATTTTCGTCCGCTTATAGGATAAAATACACAATTCTTTTTAAATAAATTACATTTTTTGGTAATTTAATTCACATATTTAATTTTTGTTGTGAGATGTATCATAGTTTATATGTATATACAGTTTATTTTTACTTGAGTTTTCAACTTTCACTCACTCTTTTTAATTCTTTCCATCGTTACGTTGTTCCTTGCAGTTTTAATAAAATAAACAGCTGCAAAATGTCAAATTATAATGAAAGCTTGTTCGTTGAAATGCCTTCTGCTCTTGTCAAAATATGTTTGAAAATATTGCATCTGTAGTAAAATTTTAAATCTATATATATAAAAATTAAACCCGTTTCCCGTTGTCATGCCATAACTCGAGAATGGCTAGACCGATTTGGCTTTTTTTTGTAGTTTTCTAATACTCTGTAGAAGGTTCTTACGGAAAATGTTTAGAAAAATTGAAAAAATACATTTAATTTTGCATATTTTAAAAAACGCGCGTAACGAATGTCATCGTCATTCACAGCCACAGACTATATTGAAAGAGCATCGTTTGTTCGGAAATGTGGCTACTTAATTAAATTCTATCGCACTAATTTACTAATTTTTGAAAATTACTCGCCACAATTAAATGTACCGACTTTGACGGTTAATAATAATAAAATATGTATACTCTGAGTTAGATTTCAGAATAGAAGTTAGATTTCGTATACTAACTGCAACCAAATACGAAATGCCTTAAACTTCCAGCCAATTTCAGCACTATTGTACACGGACAAAATTAATTAATTGCCCGTATTTTCCCAGTCGCACAAAATATTTATTTAAATCATAACTGGCTCGGTAATCGAGATATATAGACAGGAAAAAATGCTAAAATTAGTTTTGATAATAACATTTTACTAAATTAAACTGCTTACTCAATATAATTTAATTATACCTTAGCCACAGCAAGGCGTGGTCGGTGTCTTCTAGTTCTTTATAATGCTCTTATCGAAGGTCTGACAACCGGATGTTGTATTAGCTAAATCAACTATATGTTATTTAGTTTAATATCTCGGGGATTATTTAAACGTTTTTCCAGGACAAATCAAATGATTTATAATTTTTGATCTTTTCATGTTAAAAACTAGAAATTATTAAATATGAATCCCGTGAATTACTCGTATGTAGATTTCGGCTGTTCGGATTAGTTACTCTACAACAACGTAAAACTTGGTTTCTAAATGTTCGTCCGATATTTGGAGGAGTCTGCCGGTAGAGGTTTGACTGTATTTTTTTATTTGCAGGTAGACCACGCCAACTACTTAAACTTATCGAAAGCACATACCTACATCCCTTCCCACTGAGATAGCCTTACAGAATTTTCCCAATAATTGGTGCCAGAATTACAGACATACAAGTTGTATATACTCTTTCCAGTAATGCGGGTTTGTGGACATGGTAATTGTCTGCCTCTGGTTACAACTATTTGCAAACAAAACTATTATAATATTGGGTATTCCAATAGGGATGATATGATTCCTAAGTGTCGTTTTGGGCACTTTTAATATGCCATGTTTTGTAATTGTTTCATTGTATTCAGTAATGTTTACAATTTCATTATGGAAAAATGTATGCAAGAACAACGTTTACAAATTATTCAATTTTATTATCAAAATAATCGTTCTCCAATTGCAACTTTTCGTGCGCTTTTGCCATTATATGGTCATAATAATCGTTCACCTGTGCCCGCTTTTCGAATTGTTTAAACTTTCGAGCGTAGTTTTTCTTTACATAATTTTCAAGTGCCAATAAGACAAAGAACCGCTCAGACAAGAGTTGCTGAAGGCTGCAATTTGTCGATATCAAGACGTTTTCGAGAATTGGGACTGCCTCAAACCACAACCTGGCGGATTTTGAGAAAGGATTTGAAAACCATACAGATTTTTTTAAGAAAAATCATCTTCTCCGACAAAACTGTCGTTTCTGGTGCTGAGAAAATCGACAAGTTATTCATGAACAACCATTACATTCACCTATAGTGACTGTCAGACTTGACATCGGTACGTACTTCTTTCGAAATAAAGCTGGTGACACCGTTACTGTCAATGGAGAGCGATATGGATCGATGATAATCAACATTTAATGGCCGCAATTGGAAGAAGTTGATCTTGACAACATCTGATTCCAACAATACGGGGCTACGTGCTACACAGCACGTGCAACAACTGAATTATTGCGAGAAAAGTTTGGAGATTCGATAATTTCAAGAAACTGTGACCTCCAAGAAGTTGTGATTTAACACCTACATGTATAGACTGCTTCCATAAACCAGACTCTCTTCAAGCGTTAGAAGTCGATATTAAACGTGCTATTCATGACATACGACTTGATTTAGTTAAAAAAGTACACGAAAATTGGGTTCATCGAATTCGTTCCGGCAAAAGAAGTTGTGAAGGTCATGTTATATTCAGAACTTAGTATCGATTGTACTTCACATCAAATAAAAAACATTTGAATTTCCTTTACAATTAGTGTGGTTTTTTTTGTAAATAAAAATTATATCACTCCTGTTGGAATACCCTGTATATAAATGATCAGGATGATGAGGCGAACTGAATTCCAAGTGACTGTCTGTATGTTGCAAACGTTTGAAACAATTTCAGAGTTCATTCAAGAGTTTCGACTCCCAACTTATCGGCGCAACATGAGTTAGCAGACAGTCATTACAACGGATAATTCATGATGACTTAAGCCTGTTTCCGTACAAAGTTCAAATAACAAGCTGGTTAAACTCTCGAGATTTGTCTATTCCCCTGCAATTTTACCAAAAACTTATTGAAATGGCCGAAGAAGACAATAACTTCATAAATTGCTTGTTTCTGTCTAATGAGGCTCATTTTGATCTAAACGCAAATGTGAACGAGCAAAATTACCGTATCTGGAGTGAATCAAATCCAGAAATAATCCACGAGATGGAACTTCATCCAGAACGAGTCATTGTGTGGTGCGCAGTTTCATCAAGGTGTATTGCCGGGCCATACTTCTTTGGAAAAAAAACGGTGTTACAGTAACAGTCAATGAGAACCGTTATTTAAAGAGGATGATTGAGTTTTTTTACCCACAATTGCACCGAAGACGTATCCTTTTCAATAGCGTGTGGTTTCAGCCAGATGGTGCTACTGCACATTGTGGAACTCCAACAAAAATTTTAAAACAAATTAATATCAAGAAACTCTATTTTCTGCTGGCCCAAGTCAGCTGACCTGACTGCACCAGGTTTTTTTTATGGGGTTATGCCAAGCAAGAGGTGTACAAAACAAAATCCAGAAATCTGTCTGAATTGAAACAGTCCATTATCGATAATCGAGGTAATCCCTCTAATAAATATCGCATATGCGTGGCTGAGGATGGAGGTCATTTACGATCCATAATTTTTAAAAATAAATAATTGTTTAAAACAATATATAATTTGGTATACAATAAAAAACAAAAATGTAATGCATTAATTTAAAAAAAATGTATTACGGTTTGTTTTTGTAGCACGATTCGTATATAACTCATACACTTACCGGGGGTTTGGGTAATTCGTAGTCCAATGCCACATATTTTTGGCAATAAACTATAGTATGTCCAATGTTATACTTTGAGTTAATTTTGTTAATATATCTTACATATTGACCGATATATACAGTATAAAGCCAACCGGTAGTTTGAAAATGGTATATTAGATTATCTATTTTACCCATTACCACATATTATTAACAGAAAAAAAAGATAATCTTTAAGTTTCATTAAGGTTCCTCTCATACCATCTTTAATTTTTGCGAGATTTAGTCAACCGGATGTGCTAAAATCCTGATATTAGTTACAAGTATATGTATGTCGGCTAGTGCAAGTTTTCACAAGATTTTATCCATTGAATGCGCAAAGGTATGTTGTTATTAGAAAAACACGTTCTTTCAAGTTCATTAAGATAACTTAAATATGGACCGATATTTAGGGTATAAAGTCAGCCGGAGGTTCGGAAATTTTTCTATTAGATATATGGGGAGTAAGGGAATTATTGATCCGATTCAACCCATTTCAGGCACACAGGCATATTATTATCGCATGTGGATTATCCCTGAGTTTCTATAATAATCTCATGGACTGACCGATATTTGCGAAAAAAAAATTTGCTATAGGAACTGGGTTCATATATTCAGTACCTTGTTGCTTAAACAATTTTGGTCCGATTTGTAGAATTTTTAATCATAAGTGCCTTAAAGGCATGCTTCGTATAAAGTTTTATTCTGATATATATATATTGGTTCGTGATTTGTTTACTGGAAAGTGAAAAAATCAGATGGAATTTAAGATTGTGTTATATAGGAAGTAGGTGTAGTTATTATCCGTTTTCGCCAATTTTCTCACAGTAATATTATACATATATATTTCAAAATAATACTATGTACCATTGAAATTTGTTTGAAATTGGTCTAGTAGGCCCGGAGATATGTATGTATGTGATTTCACCTAAATTTGGGCGGTGCCTGATTCTTTCACTTTCCACTATGCATATCAAGCAACAATGATTATATCGGGATAAAACTTTGCGTGAATAATACGTTTAAAGTATGCCACCTTGTGACCAAAAATTGTCTTAATCGAACCAAAACTGTTCAAGCCCCTAAGTACTAAATATGTGGACCCCAGTGCCTATAGTTGACCTTCTACCGAAAATATCAGCCAATCCACAAAGAAATCTCAAACGAGTATACCATTTGACTTTACGAGAGTATAAAATGTTCGGTTACATCCGAACTTAGCCCTTCCTTACTTGTTGTTTGTTTGTTTTGTTTTTTCTGAGTCATTGCTGACCATAAATCCGTCATAGCTGAAAATTGTCAGTTATGACTGAAACGCTATTGCTACGCTAGAAGTGAAAAATTCTTTTGCGCAGTAGATAATACTTGTATAATTTTTATTTCTTTAATAAATTTCAAACTTTTAATCAAAATGAGTTATAATAATATACTTAAATATAAAAAGGAATGCAACAAAAATTATAATAAAATATGAAAACTTAAAAATACCCATTCACCCATTTTCTCATTGTAGTATGAAGTTATAAATCGAAAAGTTTTTAAAACAGGATACACGGATACCGGACAATGGCGGTTCCACAATTTTCGTCCGCTAATAGGATAAAATACACAATTCTTTTTAAATAAATTACATTTTTTGGTAATTTAATTCACATATTTAATTTTTGTTGTGAGATGTATCATAGTTTATATGTATATACAGTTTATTTTTACTTGAGTTTTCAACTTTCACTCACTCTTTTTAATTCTTTCCATCGTTACGTTGTTCCTTGCAGTTTTAATAAAATAAACAGCTGCAAAATGTCAAATTATAATGAAAGCTTGTTCGTTGAAATGCCTTCTGCTCTTGTCAAAATATGTTTGAAAATATTGCATCTGTAGTAAAATTTTAAATCTATATATATAAAAATTAAACCCGTTTCCCGTTGTCATGCCATAACTCGAGAATGGCTAGACCGATTTGGCTTTTTTTTGTAGTTTTCTAATACTCTGTAGAAGGTTCTTACGGAAAATGTTTAGAAAAATTGAAAAAATACATTTAATTTTGCATATTTTAAAAAACGCGCGTAACGAATGTCATCGTCATTCACAGCCACAGACTATATTGAAAGAGCATCGTTTGTTCGGAAATGTGGCTACTTAATTAAATTCTATCGCACTAATTTACTAATTTTTGAAAATTACTCGCCACAATTAAATGTACCGACTTTGACGGTTAATAATAATAAAATATGTATACTCTGAGTTAGATTTCAGAATAGAAGTTAGATTTCGTATACTAACTGCAACCAAATACGAAATGCCTTAAACTTCCAGCCAATTTCAGCACTATTGTACACGGACAAAATTAATTAATTGCCCGTATTTTCCCAGTCACACAAAATATTTATTTAAATCATAACTGGCTCGGTAATCGAGATATATAGACAGGAAAAAATGCTAAAATTAGTTTTGATAATAACATTTTACTAAATTAAACTGCTTACTCAATATAATTTAATTATACCTTAGCCACAGCAAGGCGTGGTCGGTGTCTTCTAGTTCTTTATAATGCTCTTATCGAAGGTCTGACAACCGGATGTTGTATTAGCTAAATCAACTATATGTTATTTAGTTTAATATCTCGGGGATTATTTAAACGTTTTTCCAGGACAAATCAAATGATTTATAATTTTTGATCTTTTCATGTTAAAAACTAGAAATTATTAAATATGAATCCCGTGAATTACTCGTATGTAGATTTCGGCTGTTCGGATTAGTTACTCTACAACAACGTAAAACTTGGTTTCTAAATGTTCGTCCGATATTTGGAGGAGTCTGCCGGTAGAGGTTTGACTGTATTTTTTTATTTGCAGGTAGACCACGCCAACTACTTAAACTTATCGAAAGCACATACCTACATCCCTTCCCACTGAGATAGCCTTACAGAATTTTCCCAATAATTGGTGCCAGAATTACAGACATACAAGTTGTATATACTCTTTCCAGTAATGCGGGTTTGTGGACATGGTAATTGTCTGCCTCTGGTTACAACTATTTGCAAACAAAACTATTATAATATTGGGTATTCCAATAGGGATGATATGATTCCTAAGTGTCGTTTTGGGCACTTTTAATATGCCATGTTTTGTAATTGTTTCATTGTATTCAGTAATGTTTACAATTTCATCATGGAAAAATGTATGCAAGAACAACGTTTACAAATTATTCAATTTTATTATCAAAATAATCGTTCTCCAATTGCAACTTTTCGTGCGCTTTTGCCATTATATGGTCATAATAATCGTTCACCTGTGCTCGCTTTTCGAATTGTTTAAACTTTCGAGCGTAGTTTTTCTTTACATAATTTTCAAGTGCCAATAAGACAAAGAACCGCTCAGACAAGAGTTGCTGAAGGCTGCAATTTGTCGATATCAAGACGTTTTCGAGAATTGGGACTGCCTCAAACCACAACCTGGCGGATTTTGAGAAAGGATTTGAAAACCATACAGATTTTTTTAAGAAAAATCATCTTCTCCGACAAAACTGTCGTTTCTGGTGCTGAGAAAATCGACAAGTTATTCATGAACAACCATTACATTCACCTATAGTGACTGTCAGACTTGACATCGGTACGTACTTCTTTCGAAATAAAGCTGGTGACACCGTTACTGTCAATGGAGAGCGATATGGATCGATGATAATCAACATTTAATGGCCGCAATTGGAAGAAGTTGATCTTGACAACATCTGATTCCAACAATACGGGGCTACGTGCTACACAGCACGTGCAACAACTGAATTATTGCGAGAAACGTTTGGAGATTCGATAATTTCAAGAAACTGTGACCTCCAAGAAGTTGTGATTTAACACCTACATGTATAGACTGCTTCCATAAACCAGACTCTCTTCAAGCTTTAGAAGTCGATATTAAACGTGCTATTCATGACATACGACTTGATTTAGTTAAAAAAGTACACGAAAATTGGGTTCATCGAATTCGTTCCGGCAAAAGAAGTTGTGAAGGTCATGTTATATTCAGAACTTAGTATCGATTGTACTTCACATCAAATAAAAAACATTTGAATTTCCTTTACAATTAGTGTGGTTTTTTTTGTAAATAAAAATTATATCACTCCTGTTGGAATACCCTGTATATAAATGATCAGGATGATGAGGCGAACTGAATTCCAAGTGACTGTCTGTATGTTGCAAACGTTTGAAACAATTTCAGAGTTCATTCAAGAGTTTCGACTCTCAACTTATCGGCGCAACATGAGTTAGCAGACAGTCATTACAACGGATAATTCATGATGACTTAAGCCTGTTTCCGTACAAAGTTCAAATAACAAGCTGGTTAAACTCTCGAGATTTGTCTATTCCCCTGCAATTTTACCAAAAACTTATTGAAATGGCCGAAGAAGACAATAACTTCATAAATTGCTTGTTTCTGTCTAATGAGGCTCATTTTGATCTAAACGCAAATGTGAACGAGCAAAATTACCGTATCTGGAGTGAATCAAATCCAGAAATAATCCACGAGATGGAACTTCATCCAGAACGAGTCATTGTGTGGTGCGCAGTTTCATCAAGGTGTATTGCCGGGCCATACTTCTTTGGAAAAAAAACGGTGTTACAGTAACAGTCAATGAGAACCGTTATTTAAAGAGGATGATTGAGTTTTTTTACCCACAATTGCACCGAAGACGTATCCTTTTCAATAGCGTGTGGTTTCAGCCAGATGGTGCTACTGCACATTGTGGAACTCCAACAAAAATTTTAAAACAAATTAATATCAAGAAACTCTATTTTCTGCTGGCCCAAGTCAGCTGACCTGACTGCACCAGGTTTTTTTTATGGGGTTATGCCAAGCAAGAGGTGTACAAAACAAAATCCAGAAATCTGTCTGAATTGAAACAGTCCATTATCGATAATCGAGGTAATCCCTCTAATAAATATCGCATATGCGTGGCTGAGGATGGAGGTCATTTACGATCCATAATTTTTAAAAATAAATAATTGTTTAAAACAATATATAATTTGGTATACAATAAAAAACAAAAATGTAATGCATTAATTTAAAAAAAATGTATTACGGTTTGTTTTTGTAGCACGATTCGTATATAACTCATACACTTACCGGGGGTTTGGGTAATTCGTAGTCCAATGCCACATATTTTTGGCAATAAACTATAGTATGTCCAATGTTATACTTTGAGTTAATTTTGTTAATATATCTTACATATTGACCGATATATACAGTATAAAGCCAACCGGTAGTTTGAAAATGGTATATTAGATTATCTATTTTACCCATTACCACATATTATTAACAGAAAAAAAAGATAATCTTTAAGTTTCATTAAGGTTCCTCTCATACCATCTTTAATTTTTGCGAGATTTAGTCAACCGGATGTGCTAAAATCCTGATATTAGTTACAAGTATATGTATGTCGGCTAGTGCAAGTTTTCACAAGATTTTATCCATTGAATGCGCAAAGGTATGTTGTTATTAGAAAAACACGTTCTTTCAAGTTCATTAAGATAACTTAAATATGGACCGATATTTAGGGTATAAAGTCAGCCGGAGGTTCGGAAATTTTTCTATTAGATATATGGGGAGTAAGGGAATTATTGATCCGATTCAACCCATTTCAGGCACACAGGCATATTATTATCGCATGTGGATTATCCCTGAGTTTCTATAATAATCTCATGGACTGACCGATATTTGCGAAAAAAAAATTTGCTATAGGAACTGGGTTCATATATTCAGTACCTTGTTGCTTAAACAATTTTGGTCCGATTTGTAGAATTTTTAATCATAAGTGCCTTAAAGGCATGCTTCGTATAAAGTTTTATTCTGATATATATATTGGTTCGTGATTTGTTTACTGGAAAGTGAAAAAATCAGATGGAATTTAAGATTGTGTTATATAGGAAGTAGGTGTAGTTATTATCCGTTTTCGCCAATTTTCTCACAGTAATATTATACATATATATTTCAAAATAATACTATGTACCATTGAAATTTGATTGAAATTGGTCTAGTAGGCCCGGAGATATGTATGTATGTGATTTCACCTAAATTTGGTCGGTGCCATCAACTTTTTAAAAATTTTCAAAACCTCGTTTTAGCGATTTGATTTACAGTTTTTAAGTCAATGGCGTTTTGTTTATTCGACCAAGGAACACGTTTAAAAAGTTTGATAAAATCTTTAATGAATTACAATCCACTTTGGTATCTTATTAACTTATGTATATTATAAGTTTTAGACTCACTTAGTTTTATTAATATATTTTGCTTGTTGGAAAACATACATAAAACAAGTAAGGAAAAGCTAAGTTCGGGTGCAACGAACATTTTATACCATACTCTTGGGAAATACCTTCAAGTGTTATGAAAACTTTATGTTAGAAAATGTTACGAAACATTCAACAATTCAACAATCATTTTTCGACGAAATCGTAAATAGAGTAATCAAATTTGGTATTTTATTAAATTATATTATATATCACAGACTCATTTAGTTTTATTACTATATTTTACTTCTCGTCCGCTAAAATTATATTAAAATCATCTGATGTGGACCAGAGGATAGCAATTTATTATTTTAGGGATATAAGGTTTGGACCAACATCTAGACCAATTTCATTCATATTCCCCCAAAATTTTTAAGAAAACTTGTTTATTTAATTTTATTAAAGTATCACACATATTGTCATGTGGAAAGTCGGAAATTATTATACAGGCTATATTGGGGACAGAGAAGATGG
The DNA here is from genome assembly GCF_042242935.1 of Bactrocera oleae. Classification (NCBI taxonomy): domain Eukaryota; kingdom Metazoa; phylum Arthropoda; class Insecta; order Diptera; family Tephritidae; genus Bactrocera; species Bactrocera oleae. The sequence continues at coordinate 51,929,729 of NC_091537.1, read as the reverse complement.
GCTGATTTACTTAATTTCGACATTGCTGAGGTACATTTGAGATCATATTTTCAATTTAACGACATGTTCGACATAAGGTTTCTTAGATTAACAAAAATCAATATACTATATGTAAATAGTATTTGAGAGTTGCGGTAATTCGTAGACTAAATTCGCACATTTTCGAAATATATCTACATATAAAATAATATATTCAATATTATACGTTCAGTTAAATTTGCTAAGATATCTTACTTGTGCACTGATATATATGGCATAAAGCCAACCGGAAATTTGAAAATCTTATATCAAGTATATGAGAGATAGTGGTAGTATTGACCCGATTTTATCTATCTTTGGCAATACAACATACTATTAACAGAATAAAATGATCCAAGTTTTCACCCGATATACCTTATTTTAGGTATAAAAATCAAAGGCACTATTCGTACATACATAGTTCTATCCCCTTATATTCATGGCTTCTTGATTTGTATACTGGAAAGTGAAAGAATCATATGAAGTTTAAAATTATGTTACATGGGAAGTAGGTGTGGTTGCAGTCCGATATCGCCCATTTACGCACTGGTCATCAGGAGAATACTATGCACCGAATTTGGGGGAAATTGATCCAGTAGTTCCGGAAATATGTGATTTTACTTAAACGTGGACGGTCCCACACCCATTGTCCAATTTTGACATCGGATTAAAGGATATAAATATATGCATTAAACTTATTAGAGGGCGCGGCCACGCTCACCTTCAAAAAATTTTCAATCATAGATGGCCCTTCCTAATAATCTTAATCAGGTATAGGAGAGATAGTGGTAAGGTATTTTATAGGTTTTCGATTAATGATGTTTTGTGGGCGTGGGATTGGTCCGATTATGCCCATCTCCAACACCAAACTTCTTATGGTGCCAAAAAACATGTATACTACGCTTCATCAGGATATCTTAGTTTTTACTCAAGTTACACCTTGTACGGACGGGCGAACGGGCACAGACAAACAGTCGGCCGGATTTCAACTCGTCTCGTTATCGTGATAATTATTATTATATGCATATATAATCCTTTATTTAACCCGATTATTTTTAGGTGAAGAAAACATTCTACTCTGAGGCAACGTGTTGCGAGAGTATAATAAATTATTAGGTATTAGACTGCTGCACAAGTGCACATTATATCACCAGAGATATATAAAAATATCTGATAGGATTTGAACTTAGAAAAAATATTTCACTTTGCAATAAAGTATGCTATACAAGCAGCACCGCAGACGATATTCGGTAAACTTTGTCTAATCTGTGAACTCAAACAGCTTTGTTGTTTACTTGCTTCAAATGTTCATATGTCTATATGTGAATATTCTTGAAACTGCCTTCCTTCATTCGCATGTCCAAATACATTTGCATATATTTACACATATGTACATATGTATGTCAAATATTCGCGCAAGTGACAAAAAACGTAGACGCACCATCATCCGCCAATAATATTCAAGCAATTTCGCGGCATAGTTTCTACGTATTTCCTATTACAACGACAACAAATTCATTTAAAAGGAACGTGTGTCTGCTACAACCACATTTGGTTTTCCTTTGAAATTTCTACGCAAATGTGCGTTTAGTTTATAATACTAGCTACTTAAATACTCACTAAAATAATTAGAATATTTCTGTAAAATATGTTCATATATTTAGGTTTATTGTATATTCCCTTATTTATGTGTATAAAAATGTGAAAATCACACAAACATTCATAAGTACACGTACGCTGATGCTTGCTTCTTCTTGCCCCGCACAAACAATGACGTTTGTCTACACTTTTTGCTCTTTGCGAGAAGCAAGTTGAACGATAGCATGCAAGGAGCGCAATGCCATATAATTAATACAGATAGTTTTTATCAATCGAATTATTTTAAAAACAATTACAAGTATGAATTTATGGGTATTAATATTTTAAGTATATTATTATTATATTACAAAAATAAGTCATAAATGCCTAAGTATTTTTCAATACAAATTAAGCAACATACTAATATATTATGAGCCCTCACTTGACACGCCTCTGTGCATGGTGGCAAGCCAACGAACTAACGGCGAGTTCGCGCGGACATTGTGTTGTTGAAAAAAACCAAATGACGACGTTGTCGACAAACATAGATATGTATATACATATGAGCTCGCATACATATTGACACCGAATTTTGCGCATTGTGGCGGAGTTGACAAAATTTGTTTCAATCGACAATTTAAGACAATGTCGGTCGGCTATGTTGTCTCGATTTTTCCTTTTTGCAGCGCTTTGCTATTGAAAATTGACTTATGCTATTTTGAAATAGTACGATTACCAATTGGGCTGCATTTCTAAAGCGTCCTTTTTAGGTAAAATTGCTTATAGGGTGGTGTAATTTGTTGCGCCGCCTGATAGGATGGTGAAATTTTATTTTCGAACTTGCGCGTTTTCGATGTTTCCTCATCGTTATCAACATACTAGCAGAGAATGTTAATGAATAGAGAAGGAGCAAATGTTAAATGAAATCTTTTTGAGTACTAATTTGTAATTCCAGATGAGGGAACATCGAAAAATATAACTTCGAAAAAGAAAAATACACCACACGATATGCGAAATGCTATAAATAGACACAACGAATATTCCTAAATGAAAAATCGTTGCGCATACTTATTTAGATTTATGTTTTCAATTTCTATGATATGACAAAATTTATAATTATGAAAAGCCTTCTGAATTAAAAAGCTGTATTACCGGTAAAACCCCAGAATTCATAATAAAATAAACATTTAATAGGCTAGGCTATGCGTTGAGTAAGTAATTGCTTATGGAACATAAGATAACAATAAAACGGGGGCTAAGCGGCCGCGTTTCCACTTTTGTGGTGGCTTAGGTCGTAAGCGCGAAGGCGTTAAGCTCATTCCGAATACGAGCATATAAGTTCGAATCCTAAAACTCATGAAACTTAAATGTTGATTAATTTTTTTATTTATTAATTGGAGTCTAAGCATATCATAATTCAATTACATTAATAGCATATTTTACTTCCTGATGTAATTAAAATATATCAGGAAAATATGTTCATATGTTTAGGTTTATTGAATATTCTTTTATTATGCGTATTTACACAAATGTGATAATCACACATACAATAAGTACACGTGCGCTGATGCTTGCTTCTTCTTGCCCCGCACAAACAATAACTTTTGCCTACACTTTTTGCTTTTTGCGAGAAGCAAGTTGAACGATCGCAAGCAAGAAGGGGGCTGGGGCGCACTGCCACATAATTATTTCAGATAGATTTTATTAGTCGAATTTATTTTAAAAACGATATAGGTATGAATTTATTTGTATTTATGTTTTTACGTTTATTATAATTATATTACGAAAAAAAGTCATAAATGCATCAGTATTTTTCAATACTCATTAAGCAACATATTAATATTACGTAAAGTAAAAAGTTCGTTCGGTTTTTATCTAAGAGATGGCGTTATTGTCCATAGTACTAGTGTTACGTGTCGCATCATGTCATACTATACGGCGCTGAAAACGTGTTTATTCGCGCTAAAAGTTTGTCTTTGACAGTTTTTCGATTGATTTACTCAGTTCGTTGTGAGCGCTCGTCAAAGATGGACACCAACAAAGAGAAAATTCGCTATATTTTACAATTTTTCTTCGATCAAAGCGAAAAAGCAAAGCGGCTGAAAACAATAATTTAGTTTATGGGCCCGATACTGTAAACGAACGTGTAGCATAAAAGTGATTTGCTTGGTTCCGTTCCGGTAATTTCGATGTCAAAGATGCACCACGCGTCGGGAGGCCTGTCGTTGAAAATTGCGATAAAATCATGGAAATAGTGGAAACAGAACGTTACGTGAGCACTTATTTACTTGCTGAGGAACTAAAGATAAGCCAGAAAACCGTTTGGAACCATTTGCATAACCGTGGATTCAAAATGGAGCTCAATGTTTGGGTGTCACACGAACTAACGCAAAAAACATGATGGACCGAATTTTCATCTGCAAATCGCTGCAGAATCGCAACAAAATCGACCCGTTTCTGAAGCGGAAGCAGCACTCATCCAGAAGAGGCCATCTTTGATCAACAGAGGCCGAATTGTGTTTCATAAGGACAACGCCAGGCCACACATGTCTTTGGTGACTCGCCAGAAGCTCCTGGAGCTCGGATGGGAGGTTCTAATGCACCCATCTTATAGTCCGGACCTGGCACCAAGGGATTATAATCTTTTCCTGTCCATGGCGAACGCGCTTAATGGTGAGAAGTTGGCCTCAAGAGAGGCCTGTGAAAATTGGCTCTCCGAGTTTTTTGGCAATAGGGACGCAGTCTTCTACGAAAGGGGTTTGTTTGAAATTGGTCTAGTAGGCCCGGAGATATGTATGTATGTGATTTCACCTAAATTTGGGCGGTGCCATCAACTTTTTAAAAATTTTCAAAACCTCGTTTTAGCGATTTGATGTACCAAATTAAAGTATTGTAATTTACAGTTTTTAAGTCAATGGCGTTTTGTTTACGTGTCACTACTCCGATTACGCCCATCTAAGAATTCGTCCTCTCAATTCGACCAAGGAACACGTTTAAAAAGTTTGATAAAATCTTTAATGAATTACAATCCACTTTGGTATCTTATTAACTTATGTATATTATAAGTTTTAGACTCACTTAGTTTTATTAATATATTTTGCTTGTTGGAAAATATACATAAAACAAGTAAGGAAAAGCTAAGTTTTATACCATACTCTTGGGAAATACCTTCAAGTGTTATGAAAACTTTATGTTAGAAAATGTTACGAAACATTCAACAATTCAACAATCATTATTCGACGAAATCGTAAATAGAGTAATCAAATTTGGTATTTTATTAAATTATATTATAGAGAGAGATTATATTATACAGAGAAGATGGGCTGATTTACTTAATTTCGACATTGCTGAGGTACATTTGAGATCATATTTTCAATTGAACGACATGTTCGGCATAAGGTTTCTTAGATTAACAAAAATCAATATACTATATGTAAATAGTATTTGAGAGTTGCGGTAATTCGTAGACTAAATTCACACATTTTCGAAATATATCTACATATAAAATAATATATTCAATATTGTACGTTCAGTTAAATTTGCTAAGATATCTTACTTGTGCACTGATATATATGGCATAAAGCCAACCGGAATTTTGAAAATCTTATATCAAGTATATGAGAGATAGTGGTAGTATTGACCCGATTTTATCTATCTTTGGCAATACAACATACTATTAACAGAATAAAATGATCCAAGTTTTTACCCGATATACCTTATTTTAGGTATAAAAATCAAAGGCACTATTCGTACATACATAGTTTTATCCCCTTATATTCATGGCTTCTTGATTTGTATACTGGAAAGTGAAAGAATCATACGGAGTTTAAAATTATGTTACATGGGAAGTAGGTGTGGTTGCAGTCCGATATCGCCCATTTACGCACTGGTCATCAGGAGAATACTATGCACCGAATTTGGGGGAAATTGATCCAGTAGTTCCGGAAATATGTGATTTTACTTAATGTGGACGGTCCCACACCCATTGTCCAATTTTGACATCGGCGCTTATAAAACCCCCTTGTACCATCCTGGATGTAAAACATAATGTCAATGATGCACTAGTTAATTATTTATCGCACTTTTAGTAGTTTATAACAAAACCGTTATACGAGGAGTGGGCGGGGATGTCACCCGATTTCATCCATTTTCACACTGTCGAAGGAGAAGTGAAACATATAAACATAAAGGATATAAATATATGCATTAAACTTATTAGAGGGCGCGGCCACGCTCACCTTCAAAAAATTTTCAATCATAGATGGCCCTTCCTAATAATCTTAATCAGGTATAGGAGAGATAGTGGTAAGGTATTTTATAGGTTTTCGATTAATGATGTTTTGTGGGCGTGGGATTGGTCCGATTATGCCCATCTCCAACACCAAACTTCTTATGGTGCCAAAAAACATGTATACTACGCTTCATCAGGATATCTTAGTTTTTACTCAAGTTACACCTTGTACGGACGGGCGAACGGGCACAGACAAACAGTCGGCCGGATTTCAACTCGTCTCGTTATCGTGATAATTATTATTATATGCATATATAATCCTTTATTTAACCCGATTATTTTTAGGTGAAGAAAACATTATACTCTGTAGCAACGTGTTGCGAGAGTATAATAAACTATTAGGTATTAGACTGCTGCACAAGTGCTCATTATATCACCAGAGATATATAAAAATATCTGATAGGATTTGAACTTAGAAAAAATGTTTCACTTTGCAATAAAGTATGCTATACAAGCAGCACCGCAGACGATATTCGGTAAACTTTGTCTAATCTGTGAACTCAAACAGCTTTGTTGTTTACTTGCTTCAAATGTTCATATGTCTATATGTGAATATTCTTGAAACTGCCTTCCTTCATTCGCATGTCCAAATACATTTGCATATATTTACACATATGTACATATGTATGTCAAATATTCGCGCAAGTGACAAAAAACGTAGACGCACCATCATCCGCCAATAATATTCAAGCAATTTCGCGGCATAGTTTCTACGTATTTCCTATTACAACGACAACAAATTCATTTAAAAGGAACGTGCGTCTGCTACAACCACATTTGGTTTTCCTTTGAAATTTCTACGCAAATGTGCGTTTAGTTTATAATACTAGCTACTTAAATACTCACTAAAATAATTAGAATATTTCTGTAAAATATGTTCATATATTTAGGTTTATTGTATATTCCCTTATTTATGTGTATAAAAATGTGAAAATCACACAAACATTCATAAGTACACGTACGCTGATGCTTGCTTCTTCTTGCCCCGCACAAACAATGACGTTTGTCTACACTTTTTGCTCTTTGCGAGAAGCAAGTTGAACGATAGCATGCAAGGAGCGCAATGCCATATAATTAATACAGATAGTTTTTATCAATCGAATTATTTTAAAAACGATTACAAGTATGAATTTATGGGTATTAATATTTTAAGTATATTATTATTATATTACAAAAATAAGTCATAAATGCCTAAGTATTTTTCAATACAAATTAAGCAACATACTAATATATTATGAGCCCTCACTTGACACGCCTCTGTGCATGGTGGCAAGCCAACGAACTAACGGCGAGTTCGCGCGGACATTGTGTTGTTGAAAAAAACCAAATGACGACGTTGTCGACAAACATAGATATGTATATACATATGAGCTCGCATACATATTGACGCCGAATTTTGCGCATTGTGGCGGAGTTGACAAAATTTGTTTCAATCGACAATTTAAGACAATGTCGGTCGGCTATGTTGTCTCGATTTTTCCTTTTTGCAGCGCTTTGCTATTGAAAATTGACTTATGCTATTTTGAAATAGTACGATTACCAATTGGGCTGCATTTCTAAAGCGTCGTTTTTAGGTAAAATTGCTTATAGGGTGGTGTAATTTGTTGCGCCGCCTGATAGGATGGTGAAATTTTATTTTCGAACTTGCGCGTTTTCGATGTTTCCTCATCGTTATCAACATACTAGCAGAGAATGTTAATGAATAGAGAAGGAGCAAATGTTAAATGAAATCTTTTTGAGTACTAATTTGTAATTCCAGATGAGGGAACATCGAAAAATATAACTTCGAAAAAGAAAAATACACCACACGATATGCGAAATGCTATAAATAGACACAACGAATATTCCTAAATGAAAAATCGTTGCGCATACTTATTTAGATTTATGTTTTCAATTTCTATGATATGACAAAATTTATAATTATGAAAAGCCTTCTGAATTAAAAAGCTGTATTACCGGTAAAACCCCAGAATTCATAATAAAATAAACATTTAATAGGCTAGGCTGTGCGTTGAGTGAGTAATTGCTTATGGAACATAAGATAACAATAAAACGGAGGCTAAGCGGCCGCGTTTCCACTTTCGTGTTGGCTTAGGTCGTAAGCGCGAAGGCGTTAAGCTCATTCCGAATACGAGCATATAAGTTCGAATCCTAAAACTCATGAAACTTAAATGTTGTTTAATTTTTTTTATTTATTAATTGGAGTCTAAGCATATCATAATTCAATTACATTAATAGCATATTTTACTTCCAGATATAATTAAAATATATCAGGAAAATATGTTCATATGTTTAGGTTTATTGAATATTCTTTTATTATGCGTATTTACACAAATGTGATAATCACACATACAATAAGTACACGTGCGCTGATGCTTGCTTCTTCTTGCCCCGCACAAACAATGACTTTTGCCTACACTTTTTGCTTTTTGCGAGAAGCAAGTTGAACGATCGCAAGCAAGAAGGGGGCTGGGGCGCACTGCCACATAATTATTTCAGATAGATTTTATTAGTCGAATTTATTTTAAAAACGATATAGGTATGAATTTATTTGTATTTATGTTTTTACGTTTATTATAATTATATTACGAAAAAAAGTCATAAATGCATCAGTATTTTTCAATACTCATTAAGCAACATATTAATATTACGTAAAGTAAAAAGTTCGTTCGGTTTTTATCTAAGAGATGGCGTTATTGTCCATAGTACTAGTGTTACGTGTCGCATCATGTCATACTATACGGCGCTGAAAACGTGTTTATTCGCGCTAAAAGTTTGTCTTTGACAGTTTTTCGATTGATTTACTCAGTTCGTTGTGAGCGCTCGTCAAAGATGGACACCAACAAAGAGAAAATTCGCTATATTTTACAATTTTTCTTCGATCAAAGCGAAAAAGCAAAGCGGCTGAAAACAATAATTTAGTTTATGGGCCCGATACTGTAAACGAACGTGTAGCATAAAAGTGATTTGCTTGGTTCCGTTCCGGTAATTTCGATGTCAAAGATGCACCACGCGTCGGGAGGCCTGTCGTTGAAAATTGCGATAAAATCATGGAAATAGTGGAAACAGAACGTTACGTGAGCACTTATTTACTTGCTGAGGAACTAAAGATAAGCCAGAAAACCGTTTGGAACCATTTGCATAACCGTGGATTCAAAATGGAGCTCAATGTTTGGGTGTCACACGAACTAACGCAAAAAACATGATGGACCGAATTTTCATCTGCAAATCGCTGCAGAATCGCAACAAAATCGACCCGTTTCTGAAGCGGAAGCAGCGCTCATCCAGAAGAGGCCATCTTTTATCAACAGAGGCCGAATTGTGTTTCATAAGGACAACGCCAGGCCACACATGTCTTTGGTGACTCGCCAGAAGCTCCTGGAGCTCGGATGGGAGGTTCTAATGCACCCATCTTATAGTCCGGACCTGGCACCAAGGGATTACCATCTTTTCCTGTCCATGGCGAACGCGCTCAATGGTGAGAAGTTGGCCTCAAGAGAGGCCTGTGAAAATTGGCTCTCCGAGTTTTTTGGCAATAGGGACGCAGTCTTCTACGAAAGGGGTTTGTTTGAAATTGGTCTAGTAGGCCCGGAGATATGTATGTATGTGATTTCACCTAAATTTGGGCGGTGCCATCAACTTTTTAAAAATTTTCAAAACCTCGTTTTAGCGATTTGATGTACCAAATTAAAGTATTGTAATTTACAGTTTTTAAGTCAATGGCGTTTTGTTTACGTGTCACTACTCCGATTACGCCCATCTAAGAATTCGTCCTCTCAATTCGACCAAGGAACACGTTTAAAAAGTTTGATAAAATCTTTAATGAATTACAATCCACTTTGGTATCTTATTAACTTATGTATATTATAAGTATTAGACTCACTTAGTTTTATTAATATATTTTGCTTGTTGGAAAATATACATAAAACAAGTAAGGAAAAGCTAAGTTCGGGTGCAACGAACATTTTATACCATACTCTTGGGAAATACCTTCAAGTGTTATGAAAACTTTATGTTAGAAAATGTTACGAAACATTCAACAATTCAACAATCATTATTCGACGAAATCGTAAATAGAGTAATCAAATTTGGTATTTTATTAAATTATATTATATATCACAGACTCATTTAGTTTTATTACTATATTTTACTTTTCGTCCGCTAAAATTATATTAAAATCATCTGATGTGGACCAGAGGATAGCAATTTATTATTTTAGGGATATAAGGTTTGGACCAAAGTCTAGACCAATTTCATTCATATTCCCCCAAAATTTTTAAGAAAACTTGTTTATTTAATTTTATTAAAGTATCACACATATTGTCATGTGGAAAGTCGGAAATTATTATACAGGCTATATTGGGGACAGAGAAGATGGGCTGATTTACTTAATTTCGACATTGCTGAGGTACATTTGAGATCATATTTTCAATTTAACGACATGTTCGGCATAAGGTTTCTTAGATTAACAAAAATCAATATACTATATGTAAATAGTATTTGAGAGTTGCGGTAATTCGTAGACTAAATTCGCACATTTTCGAAATATATCTACATATAAAATAATATATTCAATATTATACGTTCAGTTAAATTTGCTAAGATATCTTACTTGTGCACTGATATATATGGCATAAAGCCAACCGGAAATTTGAAAATCTTATATCAAGTATATGAGAGATAGTGGTAGTATTGACCCGATTTTATCTATCTTTGGCAATACAACATACTATTAACAGAATAAAATGATCCAAGTTTTCACCCGATATACCTTATTTTAGGTATAAAAATCAAAGGCACTATTCGTACATACATAGTTCTATCCCCTTATATTCATGGCTTCTTGATTTGTATACTGGAAAGTGAAAGAATCATATGAAGTTTAAAATTATGTTACATGGGAAGTAGGTGTGGTTGCAGTCCGATATCGCCCATTTACGCACTGGTCATCAGGAGAATACTATGCACCGAATTTGGGGGAAATTGATCCAGTAGTTCCGGAAATATGTGATTTTACTTAAACGTGGACGGTCCCACACCCATTGTCCAATTTTGACATCGGATTAAAGGATATAAATATATGCATTAAACTTATTAGAGGGCGCGGCCACGCTCACCTTCAAAAAATTTTCAATCATAGATGGCCCTTCCTAATAATCTTAATCAGGTATAGGAGAGATAGTGGTAAGGTATTTTATAGGTTTTCGATTAATGATGTTTTGTGGGCGTGGGATTGGTCCGATTATGCCCATCTCCAACACCAAACTTCTTATGGTGCCAAAAAACATGTATACTACGCTTCATCAGGATATCTTAGTTTTTACTCAAGTTACACCTTGTACGGACGGGCGAACGGGCACAGACAAACAGTCGGCCGGATTTCAACTCGTCTCGTTATCGTGATAATTATTATTATATGCATATATAATCCTTTATTTAACCCGATTATTTTTAGGTGAAGAAAACATTATACTCTGAGGCAACGTGTTGCGAGAGTATAATAAATTATTAGGTATTAGACTGCTGCACAAGTGCACATTATATCACCAGAGATATATAAAAATATCTGATAGGATTTGAACTTAGAAAAAATATTTCACTTTGCAATAAAGTATGCTATACAAGCAGCACCGCAGACGATATTCGGTAAACTTTGTCTAATCTGTGAACTCAAACAGCTTTGTTGTTTACTTGCTTCAAATGTTCATATGTCTATATGTGAATATTCTTGAAACTGCCTTCCTTCATTCGCATGTCCAAATACATTTGCATATATTTACACATATGTACATATGTATGTCAAATATTCGCGCAAGTGACAAAAAACGTAGACGCACCATCATCCGCCAATAATATTCAAGCAATTTCGCGGCATAGTTTCTACGTATTTCCTATTACAACGACAACAAATTCATTTAAAAGGAACGTGCGTCTGCTACAACCACATTTGGTTTTCCTTTGGAATTTCTACGCAAATGTGCGTTTAGTTTATAATACTAGCTACTTAAATACTCACTAAAATAATTAGAATATTTCTGTAAAATATGTTCATATATTTAGGTTTATTGTATATTCCCTTATTTATGTGTATAAAAATGTGAAAATCACACAAACATTCATAAGTACACGTACGCTGATGCTTGCTTCTTCTTGCCCCGCACAAACAATGACTTTTGTCTACACGTTTTGCTCTTTGCGAGAAGCAAGTTGAACGATAGCATGCAAGGAGCGCAATGCCATATAATTAATACAGATAGTTTTTATCAATCAAATTATTTTAAAAACGATACAAGTATCAATTTATGGGTATTAATATTTTAAGTATATTATTATTATATTACAAAAATAAGTCATAAATGCATAAGTATAACTAACGGCGAGTTCACGCGGACATTGTGTTGTTGAAAAAAACCAAATGACGACGTTGTCGACAAACATACATATGTATATACATATGAGCTCGCATACATATTGACGCCGAATTTTGCGCATTGTGGCGGAGTTGACAAAATTTGTTTCAATCGACAATTTAAGACAATGTCGATCGACTATGTTGTCTCGATTTTTCCTTTTTGCAGCGCTTTGCTATTGAAAATTGACTTATGCTATTTTGAAATAGTACGATTACCAATTGGGCTGCATTTCTAAAGCGTCGTTTTTAGGTAAAATTGCTTATAGGGTGGTGTAATTTGTTGCGCCGCCTGATAGGATGGTGAAATTTTATTTTCGAACTTGCGCGTTTTCGATGTTTCCTCATCGTTATCAACATACTAGCAGAGAATGTTAATGAATAGAGAAGGAGCAAATGTTAAATGAAATCTTTTTGAGTACTAATTTGTAATTCCAGATGAGGGAACATCGAAAAATATAACTTCGAAAAAGAAAAATACACCACACGATATGCGAAATGCTATAAATAGACACAACGAATATTCCTAAATGAAAAATCGTTGCGCATACTTATTTAGATTTATGTTTTCAATTTCTATGATATGACAAAATTTATAATTATGAAAAGCCTTCTGAATTAAAAAGCTGTATTACCGGTAAAACCCCAGAATTCATAATAAAATAAACATTTAATAGGCTAGGCTGTGCGTTGAGTGAGTAATTGCTTATGGAACATAAGATAACAATAAAACGGAGGCTAAGCGGCCGCGTTTCCACTTTTGTGGTTTCTTAGGTCGTAAGCGCGAAGGCGTTAAGCTCATTCCGAATACGAGCATATAAGTTCGAATCCTAAAACACATGAAACTTAAATGTTGTTTAATTTTTTTATTTATTCATTGGAGTCTAAGCATATCATAATTCAATTACATTAATAGCATATTTTACTTCCTGATGTAATTAAAATATATCAGGAAAATATGTTCATATGTTTAGGTTTATTGAATATTCTTTTATTATGCGTATTTACACAAATGTGATAATCACACATACAATAAGTACACGTGCGCTGATGCTTGCTTCTTCTTGCCCCGCACAAACAATGACTTTTGCCTACACTTTTTGCTTTTTGCGAGAAGCAAGTTGAACGATCGCAAGCAAGAAGGGGGCTGGGGCGCACTGCCACATAATTATTTCAGATAGATTTTATTAGTCGAATTTATTTTAAAAACGATATAGGTATGAATTTATTTGTATTTATGTTTTTACGTTTATTATAATTATATTACGAAAAAAAGTCATAAATGCATCAGTATTTTTCAATACTCATTAAGCAACATATTAATATTACGTAAAGTAAAAAGTTCGTTCGGTTTTTATCTAAGAGATGGCGTTATTGTCCATAGTACTAGTGTTACGTGTCGCATCATGTCATACTATACGGCGCTGAAAACGTGTTTATTCGCGCTAAAAGTTTGTCTTTGACAGTTTTTCGATTGATTTACTCAGTTCGTTGTGAGCGCTCGTCAAAGATGGACACCAACAAAGAGAAAATTCGCTATATTTTACAATTTTTCTTCGATCAAAGCGAAAAAGCAAAGCGGCTGAAATCAATAATTTAGTTTATGGGCCCGATACTGTAAACAAACGTGTAGCATAAAAGTGATTTGCTTGGTTCCGTTCCGGTAATTTCGATGTCAAAGATGCACCACGCGTCGGGAGGCCTGTCGTTGAAAATTGCGATAAAATCATGGAAATAGTGGAAACAGAACGTTACGTGAGCACTTATTTACTTGCTGAGGAACTAAAGATAAGCCAGAAAACCGTTTGGAACCATTTGCATAACCGTGGATTCAAAATGGAGCTCAATGTTTGGGTGTCACACGAACTAACGCAAAAAACATGATGGACCGAATTTTCATCTGCAAATCGCTGCAGAATCGCAACAAAATCGACCCGTTTCTGAAGCGGAAGCAGCACTCATCCAGAAGAGGCCATCTTTGATCAACAGAGGCCGAATTGTGTTTCATAAGGACAACGCCAGGCCACACATGTTTTTGGTGACTCGCCAGAAGCTCCTGGAGCTCGGATGGGAGGTTTTAATGCACCCATCTTATAGTCCGGACCTGGCACCAAGGGATTACCATCTTTTCCTGTCCATGGCGAACGCGCTTAATGGTGAGAAGTTGGCCTCAAGAGAGGCCTGTGAAAATTGGCTCTCCGAGTTTTTTGGCAATAGGGACGCAGTCTTCTACGAAAGGGGTTGTTTGAAATTGGTCTAGTAGGCCCGGAGATCTGTATGTATGTGATTTCACCTAAATTTGGGCGGTGCCATCAACTTTTTAAAAACTTTCAAAACCTCGTTTTAGCGATTTGATGTACCGAATTAAAGTATTGTAATTTACAGTTTTTAAGTCAATGGCGTTTTGTTTACGTGTCACTACTCCGATTACGCCCATCTAAGAATTCGTCCTCTCAATTCGACCAAGGAACACGTTTAAAAAGTTTGATAAAATCTTTAATGAATTACAATCCACTTTGGTATCTTATTAACTTATGTATATTATAAGTTTTAGACTCACTTAGTTTTATTAATATATTTTGCTTGTTGGAAAATATACATAAAACAAGTAAGGAAAAGCTAAGTTCGGGTGCAACGAACATTTTATACCATACTCTTGGGAAATACCTTCAAGTGTTATGAAAACTTTATGTTAGAAAATATTACGAAACATTCAACAATTCAACAATCATTATTCGACGAAATCGTAAATAGAGTAATCAAATTTGGTATTTTATTAAATTATATTATATATCACAGACTCATTTAGTTTTATTACTATATTTTACTTCTCGTCCGCTAAAATTATATTAAAATCATCTGATGTGGACCAGAGGATAGCAATTTATTATTTTAGGGATATAAGGTTTGGACCAAAGTCTAGACCAATTTCATTCATATTCCCCCAAAATTTTTAAGAAAACTTGTTTATTTAATTTTATTAAAGTATCACACATATTGTCATGTGGAAAGTCGGAAATTATTATACAGGCTATATTGGGGACAGAGAAGATGGGCTGATTTACTTAATTTCGATATTGCTGAGGTACATTTGAGATCATATTTTCAATTTAACGACATGTTCGGCATAAGGTTTCTTAGATTAACAAAAATCAATATACTATATGTAAATAGTATTTGAGAGTTGCGGTAATTCGTAGACTAAATTCACACATTTTCGAAATATATCTACATATAAAATAATATATTCAATATTGTACGTTCAGTTAAATTTGCTAAGATATCTTACTTGTGCACTGATATATATGGCATAAAGCCAACCGGAAGTTTGAAAATCTTATATCAAGTATATGAGAGATAGTGGTAGTATTGACCCGATTTTATCTATCTTTGGCAATACAACATACTATTAACAGAATAAAATGATCCAAGTTTTCACCCGATATACCTTATTTTAGGTATAAAAATCAAAGGCACTATTCGTACATACATAGTTTTATCCCCTTATATTCATGGCTTCTTGATTTGTATACTGGAAAGTGAAAGAATCATATGGAGTTTAAAATTATGTTACATGGGAAGTAGGTGTGGTTGCAGTCCGATATCGCCCATTTACGCACTGGTCATCAGGAGAATACTATGCACCGAATTTGGGGGAAATTGATCCAGTAGTTCCGGAAATATGTGATTTTACTTAATGTGGACGGTCCCACACCCATTGTCCAATTTTGACATCGGCGCATATAAAACCCCCTTGTACCATCCTGGATGTAAAACATAATGTCAATGATGCACTAGTTAATTATTTATCGCACTTTTAGTAGTTTATAACAAAACCGTTATACGAGGAGTGGGCGGGGATGTCACCCGATTTCATCCATTTTCACACTGTCGAAGGAGAAGTGAAACATATAAACATAAAGGATATAAATATATGCATTAAACTTATTAGAGGGCGCGGCCACGCTCACCTTCAAAAAATTTTCAATCATAGATGGCCCTTCCTAATAATCTTAATCAGGTATAGGAGAGATAGTGGTAAGGTATTTTATAGGTTTTCGATTAATGATGTTTTGTGGGCGTGGGATTGGTCCGATTATGCCCATCTCCAACACCAAACTTCTTATGGTGCCAAAAAACATGTATACTACGCTTCATTAGGATATCTTAGTTTTTACTCAAGTTACACCTTGTACGGACGGGCGAACGGGCACAGACAAACAGTCGGCCGGATTTCAACTCGTCTCGTTATCGTGATAATTATTATTATATGCATATATAATCCTTTATTTAACCCGATTAGTTCTGTAGCAACGTGTTGCGAGAGTATAATAAATTATTAGGTATTAGACTGCTGCACAAGTGCACATTATATCACCAGAGATATATAAAAATATCTGATAGGATTTCACCTTAGAAAAAATATTTCACTTTGCAATAAAGTATGCTATACAAGCAGCACCGCAGACGATATTCGGTAAACTTTGTCTAATCTGTGAACTCAAACAGCTTTGTTGTTTACTTGCTTCAAATGTTCATATGTCTATATGTGAATATTCTTGAAACTGCCTTCCTTCATTCGCATGTCCAAATACATTTGCATATATTTACACATATGTACATATGTATGTCAAATATTTGCGCAAGTGACAAAAAACGTAGACGCACTATCATCCGCCAATAATATTCAAGCAATTTCGCGGCATAGTTTCTACGTATTTCCTATTACAACGACAACAAATTCATTTAAAAGGAACGTGCGTCTGCTACAACCACATTTGGTTTTCCTTTGGAATTTCTACGCAAATGTGCGTTTAGTTTATAATACTAGCTACTTAAATACTCACTAAAATAATTAGAATATTTCTGTAAAATATGTTCATATATTTAGGTTTATTGTATATTCCCTTATTTATGTGTATAAAAATGTGAAAATCACACAAACATTCATAAGTACACGTACGCTGATGCTTGCTTCTTCTTGCCCCGCACAAACAATGACTTTTGTCTACACGTTTTGCTCTTTGCGAGAAGCAAGTTGAACGATAGCATGCAAGGAGCGCAATGCCATATAATTAATACAGATAGTTTTTATCAATCGAATTATTTTAAAAACGATTACAAGTATCAATTTATGGGTATTAATATTTTAAGTATATTATTATTATATTACAAAAATAAGTCATAAATGCATAAGTATTTTTCAATACAAATTAAGCAACATACTAATATATTATGAGCCCTCACTTGACACGCCTCTGTGCATGGTGGCAAGCCAACGAACTAACGGCGAGTTCGCGCGGACATTGTGTTGTTGAAAAAAACCAAATGACGACGTTGTCGACAAACATACATATGAACTCGCATACATATTGACGCCGAATTTTGCGCATTGTGGCGGAGTTGACAAAATTTGTTTCAATCGACAATTTAAGACAATGTCGATCGGCTATGTTGTCTCGATTTTTCCTTTTTGCAGCGCTTTGCTATTGAAAATTGACTTATGCTATTTTGAAATAGTACGATTACCAATTGGGCTGCATTTCTAAAGCGTCGTTTTTAGGTAAAATTGCTTATAGGGTGGTGTAATTTGTTGCGCCGCCTGATAGGATGGTGAAATTTTATTTTCGAACTTGCGCGTTTTCGATGTTTCCTCATCGTTATCAACATACTAGCAGAGAATGTTAATGAATAGAGAAGGAGCAAATGTTAAATGAAATCTTTTTGAGTACTAATTTGTAATTCCAGATGAGGGAACATCGAAAAATATAACTTCGAAAAAGAAAAATACACCACACGATATGCGAAATGCTATAAATAGACACAACGAATATTCCTAAATGAAAAATCGTTGCGCATACTTATTTAGATTTACGTTTTCAATTTCTATGATATGACAAAATTTATAATTATGAAAAGCCTGAATTAAAAAGCTGTATTACCGGTAAAATCTCAGAATTCATAATAAAATAAACATTTAATAGGCTAGGCTGTGCGTTGAGTGAGTAATTGCTTATGGAACATAAGATAACAATAAAATGGAGGCTAAGCGGCCGCGTTTCCACTTTTGTGGTTTCTTAGGTCGTAAGCGCGAAGGCGTTAAGCTCATTCCGAATACGAGCATATAAGTTCGAATCCTAAAACTCATGAAACTTAAATGTTGTTTAATTTTTGTATTTATTCATTGGAGTCTAAGCATATCATAATTCAATTACATTAATAGCATATTTTACTTCCTGATATAATTAAATATGTTCATATGTTTAGGTTTATTGAATATTTTTTTATTATGCGTATTTACACAAATGTGATAATCACACATACAATAAATACACGTGCGCTGATGCTTGCTTCTTCTTGCCCCGCACAAACAATGACTTTTGCCTACACTTTTTGCTTTTTGCGAGAAGCAAGTTGAACGATCGCAAGCAAGAAGGGGGCTGGGGCGCACTGCCACATAATTATTTCAGATAGATTTTATTAGTCGAATTTATTTTAAAAACAATATAGGTATGAATTTATTTGTATTTATGTTTTTACGTTTATTATAATTATATTACGAAAAAAAGTCATAAATGCATCAGTATTTTTCAATACTCATTAAGCAACATATTAATATTACGTAAAGTAAAAAGTTCGTTCGGTTTTTATCTAAGAGATGGCGTTATTGTCCATAGTACTAGTGTTACGTGTCGCATCATGTCATACTATACGGCGCTGAAAACGTGTTTATTCGCGCTAAAAGTTTGTCTTTGACAGTTTTTCGATTGATTTACTCAGTTCGTTGTGAGCGCTCGTCAAAGATGGACACCAACAAAGAGAAAATTCGCTATATTTTACAATTTTTCTTCGATCAAAGCGAAAAAGCAAAGCGGCTGAAATCAATAATTTAGTTTATGGGCCCGATACTGTAAACGAACGTGTAGCATAAAAGTGATTTGCTTGGTTCCGTTTCGGTAATTTCGATGTCAAAGATGCACCACGCGTCGGGAGGCCTGTCGTTGAAAATTGTGATAAAATCATGGAAATAGTGGAAACAGAACGTTACGTGAGCACTTATTTACTTACTGAGGAACTAAATATAAGCCAGAAAACCGTTTGGAACCATTTGCATAACCGTGGATTCAAAATGGAGCTCAATGTTTGGGTGTCACACGAACTAACGCAAAAAACATGATGGACCGAATTTTCATCTGCAAATCGCTGCAGAATCGCAACAAAATCGACCCGTTTCTGAAGCGGAAGCAGCACTCATCCAGAAGAGGCCATCTTTGATCAACAGAGGCCGAATTGTGTTTCATAAGGACAACGCCAGGCCACACATGTCTTTGGTGACTCGCCAGAAGCTCCTGGAGCTCGGATGGGAGGTTCTAATGCACCCATCTTATAGTCCGGACCTGGCACCAAGGGATTATAATCTTTTCCTGTCCATGGCGAACGCGCTTAATGGTGAGAAGTTGGCCTCAAGAGAGGCCTGTGAAAATTGGCTCTCCGAGTTTTTTGGCAATAGGGACGCAGTCTTCTACGAAAGGGGTTTGTTTGAAATTGGTCTAGTAGGCCCGGAGATATGTATGTATGTGATTTCACCTAAATTTGGGCGGTGCCATCAACTTTTTAAAAATTTTCAAAACCCCGTTTTAGCGATTTGATGTACCAAATTAAAGTATTGTAATTTACAGTTTTTAAGTCAATGGCGTTTTGTTTACGTGTCACTAATTCGATTACGCCCATCTAAGAATTCGTCCTCTCAATTCGACCAAGGAACACGTTTAAAAAGTTTGATAAAATCTTTAATGAATTACAATCCACTTTGGTATCTTATTAACTTATGTATATTATAAGTTTTAGACTCACTTAGTTTTATTAATATATTTTGCTTGTTGGAAAATATACATATAACAAGTAAGGAAAAGCTAAGTTCGGTTGCAACGAACATTTTATACCATACTCTTGAGAAATACCTTCAAGTGTTATGAAAACTTTATGTTAGAAAATGTTACGAAACATTCAACAATTCAACAATCATTATTCGACGAAATCGTAAATAGAGTAATCAAATTTGGTATTTTATTAAATTATATTATATATCACAGACTCATTTAGTTTTATTACTATATTTTACTTCTCGTCCGCTAAAATTATATTAAAATCATCTGATGTGGACCAGAGGATAGCAATTTATTATTTTAGGGATATAAGGTTTGGACCAAAGTCTAGACCAATTTCATTCATATTCCCCCAAAATCTTTAGGAAAACTTGTTTATTTAATTTTATTAAAGTATCACACATATTGTCATGTGGAAAGTCGGAAATTTTTATACAGGCTATATTGGGGACAGAGAAGATGGGCTGATTTACTTAATTTCGACATTACTGAGGTACATTTGAGATCATATTTTCAATTGAACGACATGTTCGGCATAAGGTTTCTTAGATTAACAAAAATCAATATACTATATGTAAATAGTATTTGAGAGTTGCGGTAATTCGTAGACTAAATTCACACATTTTCGAAATATATCTACATATAAAATAATATATTCAATATTGTACGTTCAGTTAAATTTGCTAAGATATCTTACTTGTGCACTGATATATATGGCATAAAGCCAACCGGAAGTTTGAAAATCTTATATCAAGTATATGAGAGATAGTATTAGTATTGACCCGATTTTATCTATCTTTGGCAATACAACATACTCGTCTCGTTATCGTAATAATTATTATTATATGCATATATAATCCTTTATTTAACCCGATTATTTTTAGGTGAAGAAAACATTATACTCTGTAGCAACGTGTTGCGAGAGTATAATAAATTATTAGGTATTAGACTGCTGCACAAGTGCACATGATATCACCAGAGAATGTTATCAGGGAACATCGAAAACACGCAAGTTCGAAAATAAAATTTCATCATCCTATAAATTTACGCAACGAACTACACTACTCTATAAGCAAGATGTGTATACATACATATGCACAGATGTTCTTTGGTATGCGCATGCGCATAAAAATAAATGATGAGGGAAATAATATGAAAGTAGAATTAACATATCATTTAATAAAAAAGGGTTATAAAAATAAAAAAAGAGAATATAAAACAAGTAAGGAAGGGCTAAGTTCGGATGTAACCGAACATTTTATACTCTCGCAAAGTCAAACGGTATACTCGTTTTAGATTTCTTTGTGGATTGACTGATATTTTCGGTAGAAGGTCAACTATAGGCACTGGGGTCCACATATTTAGTACTTAGGGGTTTGAACAGTTTTGGTTCGATTTAGACAATTTTTGGCCGCAAGGTGGTATACTTTAATTGCATTATTCACGCAAAGTTTTACGCCGATATAATCATTGTTGCTTGATTTGCATAGTGGAAAGTGAAAGAATCAAGTGGTATTTAAAATGGTGTCATATTGAAAATAGGCGTGGTTGTAATCCGATTTCGTCCATTTTCGCACTATGACATAGAAACATGAAAAGAACGTTATGCACCGAATTTGGTTGAAATCGGTTGAGCAGATCTCAAGATATGGGTTTTCACCTAAAAGTGGGCTGTGCCACGCCCACTGTCTAATTTTGAACGCGGTTCCTATAAAGTCATCTTATACCATCTCAGAGATAAAATTTAATGTCTCTGGCGTGTTTAGTGCTTGATTTATCGCGCTTTTAGTAGTTTTTAACAGTACCGTTATATGGGGAGTGGGCGGAGTTGCCACCCGATTTCAACTATTTTCACACCGTCAATAGAAGTGCTAAAAACATTTGCTTCTAGTGAATTTTGTTAGTATAGCATTAGCGGTTTAGGAGATATGCACATTAAACCTATTAGAGGCGGGACCACGCCCACTTTTTAAAAAAAGTTTTAACTGCAGATGCCCCTCGCTAATGTGATCCTGTGTACCAAATAACAGTCTTGTATCTTATTGCGGAGCTTAGTTATGGCAAGTTATTTGTTTTTGATTAATGGCGTTTTGTGGGCGTGGCATTCGTCCGATTACGCCCATCTGCAATACCAACCGTCTCACGGTAACAAGAAACATGTCTACCAAGTTTCATAGAGATATCTCAATTTTTACTCAAGTTAGAGCTTGCACAGACGGACGGACGGACGGACAGACAGTCACCTGGATTTCAACTCGTCTCTTCATCCTGATCATTTATATATATATAACCCTATATCTAAACTCGATTAGTTTTAGGTGATACAAACAACCGTTAGGTGAACAAAACTATTATACTCTGTAGCAACAGGTTGCGAGAGTATAAAAATATCTGATAGGATTTGAACTTAGAAAAAATATTTCACTTTGCAATAAAGTATGCTATACAAGCAGCACCGCAGACGATATTCGGTAAACTTTGTCTAATCTGTGAACTCAAACAGCTTTGTTGTTTACTTGCTTCAAATGTTCATATGTCTATATGTGAATATTCTTGAAACTGCCTTCCTTCATTCGCATGTCCAAATATATTTGCATATATTTACACATATGTACATATGTATGTCCCTCAATATGTCTTTTGCAAAAAATCAAATATTCGCGCAAGTGACAAAAAACGTAGACGCACCATCATCCGCCAATAATATTCAAGCAATTTCGCGGCATAGTTTCTACGTATTTCCTATTACAACGACAACAAATTCATTTAAAAGGAACGTGCGTCTGCTACAACCAGACTTGGTTTTCCTTGGGAATTTCTACGCAAATGTGCGTTTAGTTTATAATACTAGCTACTTAAATACTCACTAAATGATGCTTGCTTCTTCTTGTCCCGCACAAACAATGACTTTTGTCTACACTTTTTGCTCTTTGCGAGAAGCAAGTTGAACGATAGCATGCAAGGAGCGCAATGCCATATAAATAACACAGATAGTTTTTATCAATCGAATTATTTTAAAAACGATTACAAGTATGAATTTATGGGTATTAATATTTTAAGTATATTATTATTATATTACAAAAATAAGTCATAAATGCATAAGTATTTTTCAATACAAATTAAGCAACATACTAATATATTATGAGCCCTCACTTGACACGCCTCTGTGCATGGTGGCAAGCCAACGAACTAACGGCGAGTTCGCGCGGACATTGTGTTGTTGAAAAAAACCAAATGACGACGTTGTCGACAAACATACATATGAATATACATATGAGCTCGCATACATATTGACGCCGAATTTTGCGCATTGTGGCGGAGTTGACAAAATTTGTTTCAATCGACAATTTAAGACAATGTCGATCGGCTATGTTGTCTCGATTTTTCCTTTTTGCAGCGCTTTGCTATTGAAAATTGACTTATGCTATTTTGAAATAGTACGATTACCAATTGGGCTGCATTTCTAAAGCGTCGTTTTTAGGTAAAATTGCTTATAGGGTGGTGTAATATGTTGCGCTGCCTGATAGGATGGTGAAATTTTATTTTCGAACTTGCGCGTTTTCGATGTTTCCTCATCGTTATCAACATACTAGCAGAGAATGTTAATGAATAGAGAAGGAGCAAATGTTAAATGAAATCTTTTTGAGTACTTTGTAATTCCAGATGAGGGAACATCGAAAAATATAACTTCGAAAAAGAAAAATACACCACACGATATGCGAAATGCTATAAATAGACACAACGAATATTCCTAAATGAAAAATCGTTGCGCATACTTATTTAGATTTATGTTTTCAATTTCTATGATATGACAAAATTTATAATTATGAAAAGCCTTCTGAATTAAAAAGCTGTATTACCGGTAAAACCCCAGAATTCATAATAAAATAAACATTTAATAGGCTAGGCTGTGCGTTGAGTGAGTAATGCTTATGGAACATAAGATAACAATAAAACGGGGGCTAAGCGGCCGCGTTTCCACTTTCGTGGTGGCTTAGGTCGTAAGCGCGAAGGCGTTAAGCTCATTCCGAATACGAGCATATAAGTTCGAATCCTAAAACTCATGAAACTTAAATGTTGTTTAATTCTTTTTATTATTATATTAGATACAATTTTTTTCGTGAAGTAATGTAACCGGCTGTAATTTCGGGCACATTTTTGTTTAGAGATTGTTTTTATAAAACGAGTTATTGTATTGTTAGATAATAAAAATTTTGCTATAGACGTAGCAAAAATACTTACCAAGTATTCAATCTCCTTATTGCTCAAATCAAATAGTACCAAGAATTGTCCTATTTTTTCCGGAAAATATTCTCTCCGATATACAGAGTTTGACTCTATTTCGAAATAATACGGGCGTTTCGTGGTGGACGCATTAAATTTAACGTCTACTTCGGAAGCTTTATGATAAGCTATACACTGTATGATGTATCTTGTGCATTCAACTCCCAAATTTAAATTAGTTATTGATGTACTGATTTTGATCAAATGTTCTAAATCGGTAGAGTAGTTTACAAACAAATTGAACTTTATTAGCTCTTTAATCCCACGATAAAAATTAGCAGTCATTGTTAAATCCTTTTCCAAAAGATAATGTCCTATACTCAAAGTTATTGTTTGGTTGTCTCGGTCGTTTGGTAGTAACGGTTCATTTTTCCACATAATTTGTGTGTGCACTACCTTATTGCCTATATTTTCGCCTCCAAACCACGCAAACGAGACATTTGAGTTGAAAGAATTTATTGTTGTTAAATAGCTACCATTTACTACTAGGTTACGTTTGGGATATGATAATTCCGCCAAAAATTGCCGCCAGCTGTTGTAATCCTGAAATTTAAATATTAAAGCATTATATAGTAATTATTTTCCATATTAAATGAATTTACCGTATTTGGAATTACAAGGTTATATCCGATCCAAGCTGTTTTCGATAGTTCCAGTTTACTTCTATGTTTAATCTTATATTTCGAAGATATTTCAGAGGTAGTCGTTAAAATTATAGTACGATTAGGATGAATAACCAAAACTTTCGTCTCTTTGTTATTTCCCGACGTAACTTTATGTAATTCCCATGTAATGTTATATTTGTTCGGGTTGCGAAAATCAAAAATCTCTAGATGTTTCATATTTAAATCACAATTTTCCTTGTGGCAGCCAGTACTATTTTCGAAATGAATACCGATAGGTTTAATATCATTATCTAAAAAAATTTTAGTTATTTCTTTAAAAACTGTCAGGTTTTGCTCCGAACGTTTATATGTTCCATTGAGAACAATTTTTTCATTGTAAAAAATTTTAAGAACACCGTTTTCACTTTTCTGTTTTTCAATTAGCTTATATTTAATGTCAGCGAGATGCCGTGTATTTAAAGGTACCTCCAACGAAACGTCTCCTTCAAATACATTACTTAAGTCATGTTGTGTGCGTGAAATATGTAATTTCATTGAAGTAAAATCTGTTGGCCAATCAACTCTACAAAACCCTTGGCAGTATCCTCTGAAAATATTGTGTAAAACAAAAAAATAAATAGTTATTTAAAACAATTTTATAAAAGATGAGAGTATCAGTATTTTTTATTACAATAAGTTATTCTAACATTAGTGCTGTGGGAAGTCACTTACAAAAAGCTATACATTTTAATACCAAATTATTCTCGCTTACGTTTGTTGAGACATCATCTGCGATATAAACACAAACGAAGGGAAAATCTAATATTATATATTACATATTTTACCTAAGGAAAAAGTCTAGTAGTGGGTGTTATAGAAAAAACCCCATTCACAAATAGTGCTTTAAGGTATGCCACCACATAAAATTGTCGAAATCTGACTATTCAAGCACCAAATAACGACTATGGTTCAAATTGCTTGGTTGCCATAGTCTGTCAAATATGTTTGTGTTCTTTCGTCTTTGAAACCGCTTAAAATATTAATAATAAAAAGCTATAAGCTGATAATTTACTTGTAAGCAATTATATATAATTGATTTAACATTTACAAACTTTTTTAGATTTCAAGAATATTTCAATTTGAAATAAAATTTTATTCACATAGCAACTCTAATTGCCTGATGATTTTATTCTTGAAATAGCTTAAAATATTAATTATAAAAACTTTTAAATAATCATGTTCTTGTAAGCAATTGATAAGAATTTGTAAAAAGATGTTATGAAATGCTTTTGCATTTAAAACACTTTTTTGGACTTCAAAAATGTTGAAATTTGAAATAAAATTTTAATATTAAAAAAAAGTATATAAAAATCTAATGTCTGATGCAATTTCTAATGAATGACTTATTTAAATATGTCAAATCAGTGAAAAAAGTGGCGAATTCATTGCATGTAAATATCAAAATCGGTTTTACACATATTTTAAATAATATCAAGTGCGTTTGGAAAGTGTTAGAAGCATAAATTGTACAAATATCGCGTACAAAAATTCGAAACGACGGTGAAGTGTGTAGTGGGATATTGTGCACAAAAACATGGACTCATGTGAGTGATCTAAATTAGTATTTGTTATAAAAACAAGTTTAAATTCGCTAAAATATATTTTTTAAGCTTCATATTTACATGTGCATACTTACATATTTTTGTTACTAGGTTCAAATATAAAGCCCATTACAATACAACATTCTACCATACAAACATTCTTACGGTGCCAAGAAGCATGTATATTAAGTTTCATCGAGATATTTCAATTTTACATATTTCTTGAGAATTCTTAAAAATGAGGACTTAAAAATGTTTTGAGTTATCTTTCGCAACGCGAAGGTTAGTCAAAATTCAATTATTTTAAAGTGCATGGAGCATCTATTTAAGTTTTTGTCATTTAATTGGGCGAACTCGTAATGAATCTTTTAATAATTTAGGTATTATTCAATCAGATAACGCTTTTCAACTCCTATATGCTGACTAATTCAATATTATCACCTAAATCAAGGAATGCGTGAACACTGTTTTGGAACCATAAAAAAAAGGTCTTAACGACCATCCTAACCAACGGGAATTTAAATATCGTCTTCGTTCGTATCTTTTGGGTCACAACGAAGCGGCTTTAACCGATTGCGGCAATGTTGCATCCGACGATATATCCGATTTAGAAGGGACACGGTTACCTCTTACTGATATAAGCTTCAGTTAGGTAGTTATTAGCAGTTATGTATGACTTCATTTCATCCAGGTATACTACTATTGGACTTCGAACTTAAAACTGAAGTGGTTGAATTTGTTTGTTGAAGGATCAGAAGTAAACCATATAGGGGTTAATCACGTAAGCGAGGACGGGTTGGGGAAATCTATTATTAAACATGTAAGGAAGAGCTAAGTTCAGGTGTAAGTGAACATTTCATACTCATGCAACTTGCCAGGATCAAAGCCAGGGAAATACCTTCAGGTGCATATGGTTTGTTAGAACAAATATATTAATGCATGTAGTATATGATGGTTTGGATAATTTGTGAACCAATTTCACATATTTTCGGCATTAAACTATAGTATATCCAATATTTTACTTAGATATCTTATTTATTTGCTAAAATTTGCGATATAAAATCAGCCAGTAGTTCGAAAATCATTCCCTTAGGTATATGGGGGCTAAAGGAATTATTGAACCGATACAACAGAAAAGGATTCTTTTCGAATTTCTATAACATATCTCACAGATTGACGATATTTTCCATCAAATATTCGCTGTTGGAACTGGAGTCCACATATTCAATATATGGGGAGTTGAATAGTTTTAGTCCGATTTAGACAATGTTTGGTAATAAGTACGCCCAACCCAAAGGCACTATTCATGCACAGTCGTATCCCGATATATTTATTGGTGCTTAATTTGCATACTCGAAAATGAAAGAATCAGATGAAATTTAAAATTGTGTTATATGGGAAGTGGTTGTAGTCCGATTTCGCCCATTATGTATATAGAAATACACATAGAAATATAAGATATGTTTTGTATGTAAATTTTGAACGCGGTTCCTATAAGGTCATCTCATACCATCCCAGATATAAAATTTAATGTCTCTGGCGTGTTTAGTGCTTTATTTATTACGCTTTTAGTAATTTTAAACAGTATCGTTATATACGGAGTGGGTTGTCACCCGCTTTCATCTATTTTCACACTGTCAATAGAGGTGCTGAAAGCATTTGTTCTTAGTGAATATCGTTATTATAACTTTAGCGGTTTAGGAGATATGGTTTAATTTATTAGTGTTTTTAAAAAACTTTAGACTGGAGATGGTTCTCCCTATTGCGATCCTGTATACCAAATAACAGTCTTGTATCCTATTGTGGAGCTTAGTTATGGCAACTTATTAGTTTTTGATTAATGGCGGTTTGTGGGCGTGGTAGTGGTCCGATTACGCCCATCTGCAATGCAAACCGTCTTATGGTACCAAGAAACATGTGTACCAAATTTCATAAAGATATCTAAATTCTTACTCAAGTTACAGCTTGCATAGACGGACGGACTGACAGGCGGGGTGACGGATTTCAACTCGTCTCTTCATCCTGATCATTTATGATACAAACAACCGTAAGGTGAAAAAAATTATTATACTCTGTAGCAACATGTTCCAAGAGTATAAAAATGTTTCAAAAGAATTTAGCATTCATTATTTGAAGAAATTGTGAATATATTAAAATAAAATTTGGTATATTCTTGAATTATATTGAAGATTATTAACTTAGACTTTTTTATCACTATATTTTAGTTTCCGTCAGCTAAAATTATGTTAAACACATCTTTGGAGGATTCATTAAATTAGTGATATGAGGTTTAGTCCAGGGTCTGAGCCAATTCCATTTCAATTCAGCGCTAAACCACATAATTTTTAAGAAAACTTGTCCATTTAATTTCATTAAAATATTACATTTTGACCAACCTGAACGGTTTAAAGTCAGGTGGAGAGACCAAAATCATTATATGGGGCATATTGGGTGCAGAGAAAGGGATTGCATTAAGTTAGTTTGGCCATTGGCCAGGTATACTTGAGAACATATTTTCCAGCAATGTTTTAAATTATATAACTTACACACTGAACGAAATATTCGGCATAAAACTTGTTGAAAAATGCAAATATAATAATTATATGTAGTATATGGGAGTTGGGGGTGGTCTTCACCCGATCTTATCTATTTTTGCCAATACCACATGCTATTAACATTCCACGTAAAAATAAAATGTTCCTTGGGTTTTATTAAGGTACCTCACATACCATCAGCAATATATAAGAAGTAAAATCAACTGGATGTTTGAAAGTCCTAATATTAGTTATATGGGGGCTAAGGCAAGTTGCTAAGGCAAGTTTTCATCCGATTTTACTCATTTTAGGCACATAGATGGACCGTTTTTAAAAAACACGCTCAATGAAGTTCATTAAGGTAATTTACATACAAGCATTGGCCGATATATGCGGTATATAGTCAGCCGGAAGTTCGCAAATCTTTCTAATTGGGAGCTACGAGAAGTATTGACCCTATTCAACCCATTATTGACATACATAGTACATAATAATATCAGAAAAGAATTCCTTCCGAATTCCAATTATATACTTACATATCATATTAGAAGACCCCGGCCACGCTTTGCTGTGGCTAAGGTATAATTTAATTATATTGAATATGCTATTTAATTTAGTAAAATGTTATTATAAAAAATTAATTACGGCATTTTTTGCTGTCTATATAGCTCGATTACCGAGCCAGTTATGATTTAAGTAATTATTTTGGGCGTCTGGGAAAACACGGCCAATTAATTAATTTTGTCCGTGTGCAATAGTGCTGAAATTGTCTGGCAGGTTAGGACATTTCGTATTTGGTTGCAGTAAGTAAATGCTCAAAAATGTCATACACATTAAAAAAAAATTATCGGAAAGATCGACACCAAACTTTACAGGATCACTCGCTGGGCCGAAAATTTCATTGAAATCGGTCTAACCATTTCGGAGTTTATAATATATTTGAATACTCCTGTATATTATTAAATATTTTATTACATCATTACTGTAATTAGGAAGCGTTTCTTTTATTATATGTTCATAAATCCACTAAGACCAAATGAAGTTTCAAGTGGCTAGTTGCGTCCATGGGGATAGCATAAATGTCTTTTCCATGAAAAAATACAAGTACATACTAATTTTTATATAAACCGGTTAAACTATATAGAAGTCGGTATATTGCAGCACCACCTGGTGCCGAGTTACGGGGATAGCATAAAAACCTTCTCCGTGAAAAAATACATATACATACCAATTTTCATAATGATCGGTCAAATAGTTTCTGAGTCTATAGATTTCATAATATACACATCCTTCTTTATATATATAGATCAGGTAGATCCCGAGAAATGAGTCTTCACTTAAAGGTAAGCGACCAAGCGCATTGTTAAATTTTTGTATTGGCTATTGCACTTTTAGTAGTTTTTATTAAAACTTTATATAGAGAGTGGTCGGGGTTATCACCCGATTTCATCCATTGTCGGTAGGGTTGTAAAAAAGATTTGTGCTGAGCGACTTTGGTTATTATAGCTTCCCATAAAAGTTTTAAACTGCAGATGCCCCTCCTTAATGTAATTCGTTATACAAACTAACAGTCTTGCATCTTATTGTTGAGCTTAGTTATGGCAATCTATTGGTTTTGGATTATTGGCGGTTTGTGGGTCCCATCCTACCATCTTAAGGTACCAAGAAACATGTATAACAAGTTTCATCACGATATCTCAATTTTTAGTCACAGTTACAGTATAGCCATCCTGATCATTTATATATGTATAAGTATATATTATATGACTCAGTACGTTGTGAGCGCTCGTCACAGACGGACACCAGTAAAGAGAAAATTCGCTATATTTTACAATTTTTCTTCGATCAAGGCGAAAAAGCAGCCAAAGCGGCTGAAAAAATTAATTTAGTTTATGGGCCCGATACTGTAAATGAACGTGTAGCACAAAAGTGGTTTGCTAGGTTCCGTTCCGGTAATTTCCATATCAAAGTTGCACCACGCGTCGAGAGGCGTGTCGTCGAAAATTGCGATAAAATCATGGAAATAGTGGAAACAGACCGTCACGTGAGCACTTATTTAATTGCTGAGGAACTAAAGATAAGCCAGAAAACGGTTTGGAACTATTTGCATAACTGTGGATTCAAAAAGAAGCTCGATGTTTGGGTGCCACACGAACTAACGCGAAAAAACATGATGAACCGAATTTCCATCTGCTGATTGTGACTGGCGATAAAAAATGGGTCACTTACGACAACATCGAGCGCAAACGGTCGTGGTCAAAGCTCGTTGCCCAAGACCGGATTGATGGCCAATAAGGTTTTGCTGTGTGTTTGGTGGGATTGGTAAGGAATCATCTACGAGCTGCTCCCCTATGACCAAACGCTCAATTCGGCCCTCTACTGCCAACAACTGGACCGCTTGAAGGCAGCACTCATCCAGAAGAGGCCATCTTTGATCAACAAAGGCCGAATTGTGTTCCATCAGGACAACGCCAGGCCACACACGTCTTTGGTGACGCGCCAGAAGCTCCCGGAGCTCGGATGGAAGATCCTAGTGCACCCACCTTATAGTCCGGACCTGGCACCAAGTGATTACCATCTTTTCCTGTCCATGGCGAACGCGTTTAATGGTGAGAAGTTGGCCTCAATAGAGGCATGTGAAAATTAGCTCTCCGAGTTTTTTTGCCAATAGGGACGCAGCCTTCTACGAGAGGGGTATAATGAAGTTGGCATCTCGTTGGCAACAAGTTTACGAACAAAACGGCGCATATTTGACTTAAATGAACACAAAGTTATGATCTTTTGAAAAATCAATAAAAAACCGAACGACCTACTTGACCAATATACCTATAACCCCATATCTAACCCGATTAGGTTTGGTTGATACTTGTACAAACAACCGCCAAGTGAACAAAACTATATATCTCACGGATTGGCTGCTATTTTCGTCAAAAAGTCAGCCATACGCACTGGGGTTCATATATTTAGCGTCTGAATTCTTAAAACGTTATAGTTCGATATCGAAAATTTTTTAGTTAAGATAAAATACCTTGAAAATACTATTTGTGCAAAGTTTTATCCGGACACATTGATTGATCCTTGGTTTATATACTGGAAAGTGAAACTATCAGATGGATTTCAAAATTGTGTTATATGAGAAGTAGGCGTGGTTTTTATCTGTTTTCGCCTATTTTCACACCGTAATGAAGGAACGGCAGGATAGTATTACATACCAAATTTGGTTGATCGAGTAGGTCCCGAGATATGGTGTAAAACTGTATGTCTGTTAGGCAATTAGTTATTGCTTTCTCTCCTTGTTAGTAGTGTAAAAACAAAACCGCTATATGGAGAGAGGGGTTGTAATCTTTTTCTGTCGGTAGAGGCTCTTAAAGGATTTGTTCTTACGAATTTAATTATTGCAGCTTTAGTGGTTTAAAAGATATGTACATTAAGCTTATTAGAGGGCGGGATCACACCCATTTTTTACCGCAGGTGCCTCTTGCCACTGCAATTTCCTGTACCAAATTACAGGTTTATATCTTGATTTAGTGCTTAGTTATGGCATTTCATAAGTTTTCAATTAATGGCATTTTATTACCGTGGCAGCCCATCTACAAACTCGGCCTTTCTTTTTTGCCAAGGAAAACGTGTACAAAGTGTCATTACGATGTCTCTATTTTTACTTAAGTTACAGTTTCCATAGACAGACGGACGGACAGACAGACGTCCAACTCGTCTCGTCATCATGACCATTTACATATATGAATATAACTCCATATCTAACTCGTTTATGTTTAGGCGATACAAACAACTATTAGGTGAACGAAATTATTATATTTTGTACCAATATGTTGCAAGAGTATAAAAACATCTGATAGAAGCTAATTATCTAGAGTGCCGTGACAAAATTATTGTTTCTTAGATCTCGAATGTATTTTCTAATTAGATCGCTTAATAGAAATATATCTGATAATTGTTTGAAGAAAAAATGCATAAATAAACAAGTAAGGAAGACCTAAGTTCGGATGTAACCGAACATTTTATACTCTCGCAAACTTAAATGGTATATTCGTTTGAGACTTCTTTATATATTTTAATAATTAGAAGTAGGAACTGTTGCCTTAGTTATTTACTTTTCACTCACAGTGAAAATAATTAGAGCAATTTGTTAACTAAATTTACTCAAATTATGAGAAATCGTTCTTGTGCTTTTTGTATACGCTTATAAATAATTGATTTTATATAGAATGCATTACAACTGTATTGAGAAGTATGAAAAGAAATCGTTTTTGGACAATGAATAACATTTTTTATTTATTATATCGATATTATTATACATGTTTAGCTTAAAAATAATAAATATTAACAACTTTAAAAATGATATAATATTATTATATTAATTTGTATATAATATTTACAATATTACACATAAATTTTTGTAGAGATTCTTATACATATATCCAAATTATATTTCTTTTTTCCTAATACTATTTAATTTCTATCATATATTTATACAATAATGTCATAGATAATAACAAATTATATATATAATTTAAATTTTCTTAATTATATTATTTACATATTTTTCTTAAAATTGTCTTAAAAACTACTGTCAAAATTCCTATACCATTCCAATTCCATTATATTTGGAAAAAACAAATTAAGAACTATTGCACTAAGTCTGAAAACTTTAGTTCGAAATAGAGACACAAATACTGCCATGATAGATGTGTACTGTCTCAAAAGTAATTGCATTTACACGGGAAGAATCCATGTTTGAAAATGCTCAATCAATTGGTATAGCCGCAGGTGTAGTTGAATATTCTACACCAAGCAGGGAGCTCAAGTTTTTTTCTTGGAGCAGATTTCTTATTGCAGTCCCTGTAGACATTAAACAAATGTTAAAATCTTTAATAATTAGCACATTTTGATTGCCTAACTCAGAAGTAAGGACTTCCTGAAGTTTTACAATTAATTGTCTGACAAAGCTACAAAACATAAAACATCTGAAGATAGCATCAAACAGTCGCTTTTTATATCATTAATGTGAGCGTGAAGACTCTGAACATTATGGAATAAAATTTGATGTCCTGATGTTCGGGAAATCATAAAATTGAAACTTGTTGTCAAAGCTTTATTTGTGTTCAATTCCCTCAGTTCCCTAAATACGGGATCCGATTCAGAAAATTTGTTAGGAGGAATAAAATTTCCTATGATGAATAGACCCTCTGCAGAAGTAGCTCGACTACAAGCGACATATATTGAAGCTCTAGGTATTCTGGGTCGAGTAAGAACTACAACTTTATTATATGTGGCACCCTGACTTTTATGAATAGTCAGTCCCTCAGCCGATTTCTTTCAATTGAAATTTGTTCATTTCTTTTATATTGAAAAGAGAACTTTTTAAATTGGTGTCCAAGAACTTTCTAGAGGATGAGGCTTTTTTGATCGTGCTATCAAACCAACAGAAGGTTCCAAAAATTTAATCCACAGAATTGTTGGAAAAGAACAATGGAGATCAATTTGCATAAGTTGTCCAGCTGCTCCATTAACCAAGCTATCACACGTGTTTATGTTCACTGTAATCATATATTTGGCGGAGGTTTTTAGTGTCAATTCATAGGGCAGTCCCTGCGTTTCAGAAGTTTTGAAAAGTTTAACTCTTTCCAAAATATTATCATTTTCATTTATACCAATTCCTTTAACTGAGTCTTTTGCAGTTGAAAGGAAAGCTTCTGTTGGGATTCGACTGAGCTTAAGGGCATAGAAATTATTTGTCTCTTCATTAGACCAAAATAAATGTATGGCATCATCGGGAACTTCTTCGAAATTAACTACTCGAGTTTCAATGAGTGATATGGCCTCATTTGTCATAGTATCAGATGCCATATGATTTAATGCAAAGGCCTGATCCTCCCATTGTCTAATTATCTCTCTTAATTCTAAGTATTTAAATAACTCCCACGAAGGGGAACCAACTAAATGCATCATTGGGATTAGGAGAGAATATCCACCTATCTCCAACAGGTGAGAGTTGCTTCAAATCACCAAACACTATGATCGGTATACCCCCGAAGGGGCTGTCTGTTTTGAAAATTTGTTGTAATCTCGCATCAACAGAGCTAAACATACGAGCACCTACCATCGATATTTCATCAATTATGATTAATTTTAAATCGATAAGTCTGGATTACAATGACTTAACTGTGTCATTGCTAAGTGGCCTCAACTCTCTATTCAACTGATTAATAGGTAAAGAGAATATTGAACGAAGGGTCATTCCACCTATTCCGAATGCTGCTTTACCTGTGATGTTAAGGAACTTGGACTGGATCCAGGTGTAGAATTGTAACGATGGTTAAGAGCTTGATATATTGCAGATATCAAACGACTCTTTCCTACACCTGCACCGCCGCCAATGAACTCATAAAATGGGAGATTTGTTTTTAGGTGGTGCATCAAATGTGTCAAAAAGGTTCTTTGCTTAGTATTTAGACTTTGAACTAAAGAAAATAATTCCTCAACTGGAATTAAAGGGGGAAGTTTAATAAGTCTAATATTGCAATCAGATTCAGTGCCATTATCTGTTGAATCTTCACCATGCAAGTCCAGCAAATTTATATTTGGGTTTATTTCTGGAAGTGCCAACACTCTGAACTCATTTTTCACGATAGGTAGTTCATTTTGAGCACCTTCGTCCAAGTCTATTTCATTATAAAGACTTTCTAGAACATTTTCAAGTTCTCTTTGCTCAGAAACATCATATTTTCTTTGATTTTCCTCAATTATAATACGATGTATTATGCAAGTCTGCTCATTATCTTTTTCAATGAGATCTTGCTGTACATTCCGCCAAGGATAGTAAAGCATTAACATTTCGCAGAAATACTCAACTCTGGCCAAATCTGGGTTAAACCTTCTATACCGAATAATACAAGGTTTGGTACGTTTTTTCACAAAACCGCTACAGTCATTAAGAGGCATGACAACCCCGCTTTCTGGTAAATTATCGTCTTCCCTCTCTTCTTCTTCATGATCACTATCTTGTGCTCTTCTACTAGATTTAAAATATTTATACCTAGATGCAAAATCAGCTAAACAAAGAGTTTCTAACTGATCGGATCTTTGAACATAACGGTATTTTAGTACCGGCTACGAATATTTCAGTCGAACCTGAAGGAAGGTTCTGAAGTTCCGCTCTAGGTTTTACCATTCGAACACGTTCCTCAGGTGGAGAGGTATTTATAAATTTTCTTCATTACTTGCTTCCGAAAGATGGAGCCCAATGCAGCAATATACTGCTTCTTGTGCAGATATTTCTATGCCTGATATAAATTTGTGACCTATATGTTTAAGTTTTTGCTTAATAGTAAAATTTCCAGCATTTACCTCTGATATACCTTCATTTAAGAGCCTAGAAAATCCCCTGTTAGACTTGTTAATATAATTAATTATATATGAACAGCAAGCATATGCATCCAGTATATATTGGATATCCATATTTGCTCTATGGAGTTCCAAAATCAAAGGATTATAAGCGTTTATAAAACGATCCTGTACTTTTCTTTTTAGAAAAATTTTGGGTTTTGTTAAACTGGACCTAAGGGCTAACAAATAGTCATCAAAAGACATATTTATTCTACTATCAGACAGGAAGTGTTCAAAATCGTTTAAATTATAAATGTCTTCTGTAGTCATATTTGAATTTAAAACGTTTTTCTGAATTTTGACTTGTTTCTGTAAAAGGAAACAGTATTTGCGTTAAAGGCATTGGTGGATATGGTATACCAAAACGACAAAACTGTTCTCTTCTTATTTCCCTAGTACAAGACCGACTGTGGTTATGCTTTTGATAACCCAAATAATTTTCTAAGTGGCTGATCGAACCATCGGTAGAAATATAATTGTCAATAAAACTAATGACAGCAGAATAAACAGTTTTAGAGAGGATGACCAAAAGCTCAACCCACTGAGATTCTGCAGCCGATAAAGTGATAAAGAAGATTGGAAGCCCAAATTGTCGAATCATAGTGATTGCCTTTTTCTTCTCAGCTTCCCAGTGCGCAGGTGAGGATCTAACGCCTTTCAAAACCTTGTAACCATCATCGTGTTGAATCAAGTTTTGAACAAAGTTTTCATTTAATAGGTTTTGGGCCGTAACTTGGTTGTGACCTGAAAACTTTCTAAGGCAGATGGATGTACTATTCTTAATTTGTAGCAGCTCTAATTTTTTGTAATCATAGAACAACTTTGGAATGGTACACGCTCTTCTGTCAAAACGGCGAATTTCAAAACGAATTATCTTGCTATACGTTTCAGAGCATGTACGCTTTTGCCCAACGTGTATTGTTCCAAATGACAACTCTTCTGAATTATTATCTTGAATTATGTCAATTGGTCTTTGTCCTTCACCTGGCGCTATAACTAAACGGTTATAGTCTAAGTTTTCTACAGGAATATTGTCCAAAAGAGTTTCTTGACCGCCTGGATTTAGCTCTGAAGGTAAAAGACCCGTGGGAATATTATTACCTGAGGGATTATCATGAGAAGTTTGTGCCGCATGAAAAGATTGAACCAATCCGGAATCCTCTGCAGATGCAACAAACGGAACTTCATATTGGTTATTAAATTCTGAAATCCAGTTTTCATTAATATGTATATTGTGCTCACGATAAAGAGGGGTATTAACTAAGAACTGCAAAGCTGCCAAAATATTTGCGGGGCGTATGGTATCGATCATGTAATCATGATTGTATTCCAAACGCCTTCTTAAGTGAATTTGTATAACATGAGCCTCATCAAAGGACCTTGGTAGAGATGTCACAATATTGTTAACAGAAATTGGTATATTAACAACAGCACCTTTGAGCAAACTCTGACCTTGATATCCTAATCGACGGATTGTCATAAAAGGCAATCTAGGCATTATGAGACATTCTTCAATTGGGGTTAAACTTTTCAAACAATCCGGTATTTCAGGAAGGTCTAGACCGTTAGCTAAACATATTTTTGGAACGTTCTTTTTAACAATCGCATTTTTGTAAGTAGCACAAAAATTGTAATTTCCATCTTCTGAAGGAAATTTTTGCATTAAAAAGAAGGCGGATGCAGCATTCGGGTGACCTTGCGCAATAGTTTCGAAATTTAATTTGCGAAATTGGTGTGAAAACCATAAGCCGCCGCAGCAAATACATATTTCAGTAGGGCCCTTATTTATATTTTGGAAATAAGTGTTTTTGAAATATGTTAAATTGCCACTATAATCATTTTCTATAACATTATTTTCTCTTGTTAATCGGATTCGTTGGGACTGCCTTTGGTTTGCAATTTGTCTATTGAGTGGGTTATCTGGTATATTTTATAATAAGTTCAACATGATGGCTTAGAAAATATACCTAACCATTGATCATCACCAAATATTAGAAGAAATATATGAATATAGAAATCTATATCTATCACTTTAGGTGATGCAAACAACTCTTTGGTGAACAAAACTTTACTCTGTTGCAACATGTTGCGAAAGTATAAAAATGTTGCGAAATAATTCAACATTCATCACTCGATTATTATTTGGTATCTTATTAACTTATGTTATTGATCATAGATTTATTTTGTGTCCATGCTATTTTTTTCTCCGAAATGTTAACTTTTATAAAAAGAAGCTGGTTAAATGACTAATTCAACATATCATCCCACACACATTCCACACCAACCCTACCACCACGATCACCCCACACATGCAGACACACTACACACCACACCGAAGGAGTTAAAAAGGGGACGACGAGCGACCACAAGCCATACTAGTTCTTACGAAAAAGTTGTGAACTTAGAAAAAAAATAAAGAAAATTTAATTTAAATTGAAAACTTAAAAAAAGTTCATTACTAAAACAAGATAAGTAAAAGAAGTTGGTGAGTGATATCAGTGTGACATAGTTTAATCATTGGTCCTTCGAGCCTTACGGAAAGGCGCTATTAGGAAAAAAAAAAAAATAATAATAATAAATAATTAAATTAAATAAAGTGCGGAGATCTTACTTACATATATATAAAATACATATACCTAAAACAAAGAACAGTGTACAGTGAAACAAGCAAGCGCAGTACAAGTGAATATACATATTATATGCAAAAGAAAATCAAAGGTGTTTAGTGAAACAAACAAGTGCGGTACAAGTGAATATACCTACATCATATATATATAAAAAAAAAAAAAGTACCGAAGACAAAAATACATATATATACATACACAGTGCCGTAAAAATAAATACATATATACAATTGTGCGGAAATAGATATGAAGATAAGATATAAATACACAAAAAAAAATATATATAATAAAATACATAAAAAAGTGCAACAAACCTTTCACATACTGTCTGTGAACAAACAAAAAACATATAAAAAACGGGCGCGAAACCTATGTACAATAACACAAATTAAACGGGCGCGATTACTAAACATAATATATAATACGTACCAACATAATTATATAGTAACCGGGCGCGAAATAAAAAATAACAAGTAAGGAAGGGCTAAGTTCGGATGTAACCGAACATTTTATACTCTCGCAAAGTCAAATGGTATACTCGTTTGAGATTTCTTTGTGGCTTGACTGATATTTTCGGTAGAAGGTCAACTATAGGCACTGGGGTCCACATATTCATTACCTAGGGGCTTGAACAGTTTTGCCTCGATTTAGACAATTTTTGGTCACTAGGTGACATACTTCAAACGAATTATTCACGCAAAGTTTTACCCCGATATAATCATTGTTACCTGATTTGCATAGTGGAAAGTGAAAGGATCAGATGGAATTGAAAATGGTGTTACATGGGAAGTAAGCCTGGTTGTAGTCCGATTTCGCCCATTGCACTATTTCGCACTATGACATAGAAACATGAAAAGAACGTTATGCACCGAATTTGGTTGAAATCGGTTGAGCAGATCTCAAGATATGGGTTTTCACCTAAAAGTGGGCTGTGCCACGCCCACTGTCTAATTTTGAACGCGGTTCCTATAAAGTCATCTTATACCATCTCAGAGATAAAATTTAATGTCTCTGGCGTGTTTAGTGCTTGATTTATCGCGCTTTTAGTAGTTTTTAACAGTACCGTTATATGGGGAGTGGGCGGAGTTGCCACCCGATTTCAACTATTTTCACACCGTCAATAGAAGTGCTAAAAACATTTGCTTCTAGTGAATTTTGTTATTATAGCATTAGCGGCTTAGGAGATATGCACATTAAACCTATTAGAGGCGGGACCACGCCCACTTTTTAAAAAAAAGTTTTAACTGCAGATGCCCCTTCCTAATGTGATCCTGTGTACCAAATAACAGTCTTGTATCGTATTGCGGAGCTTAGTTATGGCAAGTTATTTGTTTTTGTTTGATTAATGGCGTTTTGTGGGCGTGGCAGTGGTCCGATTACGCCCATCTGCAATACCAACTGTCTCACGGTACCAAGAAACATGTCTACCAAGTTTCATAAAGATATCTCAATTTTTACTCAAGTTAGAGCTTGCACGGACGGACAGACGGACGGACGGACAGACAGTCACCCGGATTTCAACTCGTCTCTTCATCCTGATCATTTATATATATATTACCCTATATCTAACTCGATTAGTTTTAGGTGATACAAACAACCGTTAGGTGAACAAAACTATTATACTCTGTAGCAACAGGTTGCGAGAGTATAAAAACAAATCTTATACAACAAACTAAGGAACATACCTACGGGACAAAGGACAACAACAGCAAGCTCGGACAGTGGAGAGAAGGAACGGACTTTTCGGCATTGGCACACATATACACACATCTAAAACCCCCAAAATACCCTTGAGGCGGTACAAAGTGAGTCGTATC
This sequence comes from Bactrocera oleae, assembly GCF_042242935.1. NCBI lineage: Eukaryota > Metazoa > Arthropoda > Insecta > Diptera > Tephritidae > Bactrocera > Bactrocera oleae. The sequence continues at coordinate 51,888,675 of NC_091537.1, read as the reverse complement.
GATTCCTTTTACTTATTTATAATTTATTGGCATATATGTATGTTGAAAGTAATAAAATCGGGTTATATTCAAACATAGCGGTTACGTCCAAACTGTTTTAACGTACGGTTAATTTCGAGGACACCGAATACAGTTTGGTGCATTATATACATCGATAGATACAATATATATATATGTATATATAAAACATATTTATTTTAAAGAAACCAAAGCCTATACATGCTTACCTTTGTGTATCCAAACACACAAATTTAATAAACACAAAAAAAAAATTTTTTTCAAGTACTTACTTGACCACTTTTTCCGGCAATACCCCTTATGTTTAATAAATCATAAGCAGGATTGCGCAAAATAAGTAAGCAAGGCAAATTGGAAAAATAAATAAAATTCAAACGAAAAAAAAAGAAAGAAAAACATACATACATATCTGCACGATTACTTGCCAAGTACTTACAAATCTATATACTATATATATTACACTAGCTTTTGCCCGCGACTTCGTCCGCGTGGAATAGTGACTTCCGGTAGATTCTTGGTTCTTCCCACATAGTTCCCGTTCTTGCGGGGTTTTCGGAATGGTCGAGTTCCCGCAGAATTTTCAGGATAAAACCTAAGTTTTTTTTTCGAGTTCCAAACTATATATGTACAATTTTTAAAGTAAATTTAATTATTTTAAAGAACTTCTGCATATACTACATTTTTTGTTTTATTATCTTGTGGCAGAAGAACATATTGATTTTTGCCACAACCCGATCTTGATAACGCGACATATAACTGGCCGTGCGAAAAACAGTCTTGGCGTAAATCGATCCCCACGTGTTTAAATGATTGCCCCTGTGATTTATTTATTGTGACTGCGAAAGATAATTTAAGCGGAAATTGTATTCTTTTAAAATTGAAAGGTAAGTCGTTGGGTATCATTGGGATGCGGGGTATGAGGACTGTTTGACCAACTGCTGGACCAGTCAAAACTATTGCAACGATGACGTTATTGCGCAGAAATTTTACTTTAAGTCGGGTCCCGTTGCATAAATTTGGTGGTTTGAGATTTCTTAGTAAAATTATTGGGGCACCTATTTTTAACTTAAGAGAATGTGGGGGAAGGCCGCTTGGGTTCAAGGAATTGAGGAACTCCTGTGGGTAATGAACTACATCTTCTTGATCCATCACGGTATCAATGGATGTGTAGGTTACAATATCTCCTGGGAGTTTACTCAAAATGATATCATTTATTTCGTCAACGCTACTATTTCTTGCCGTCCTTGTTTTCTATTTGGCTGATGTCAGGGTATACCTTAGTTACTAATTCCTCGATGTTACCCACTTTTACTCCTAAATCGCAATCAATTTCAATTTTATTATTAGAATGAGGTATTTTACCGTCTCCTACAGAAAGTAATTTTGAAGGGAAAGTTATACTACCTCCCCCCAAATGTGCTCTCATATTTGTCGATAATTTTAAAATATTTACATATTTCCATGATGGAGAACTTTTAAGGCAAGCCTTCACAATGTCTGCTCTAGTTCCCCTTACTATTACCGGTAAAGTTTGGCGAAAGTCCCCAGCAAACATAACAGTAATCCCACCCATGATTTTATCACAGCTTCTAAGATCTCTAAGAGTTCTGTCTAGAGCTTCTACGTAAGCTCTATGTATCATGGTACATTCGTCCCAGATTATTAGACTGACGTCTTGTAAAATTTTCCCCAAAGGGCCATTTTTGCATATAAAGCACACGCTATCTTTCTCTAAAGACACAGTTAGGGGCAGTTTAAAAGTGGAATGAGCTGTGCGTCCACCTGCTAATAAAGTTGCAGCAATACCTGACGACGCTACTGCCAAGGCTAGCTTTCCTAGAGACCTTACTTTTGCTAATATAAGATTAGTGATAAACGTCTTGGCGGTCCCACCGGGAGCATCCAAAAAGAAAATTCTTCCTTCATTAAAACGAACACTTTTAATGACACAATTATACGTTGTCACCTGGTCATTAACTAATCTTGGTTCATTTTGTGTGATATACTCATTTAATTCATTTATGTTATATGGTTTTCGCAACGCTACTTCTAACGGGTCCAGAAGTGAATTATTTCTTTTTGCTGCAGGAAGCCCAAAGTCGGTTAGGGATTTATCTGAAATCTCATGAATTTTATCTTCAATTATGATTAGTCCATCATTGTATATATCATCATTATATGCTAATGTCATATCCTGATTCTCATTACGCATTCTGTTTAATATATCTTCACATAAAGCATCACGAAATTTATTCCATAACTCTAAGGGGTCAGATGGTTGGCAAAATCGGACATGGTATTTTGCCAATGTTCATCTCCCTCCAGTAAACCTAATTCCTTGCAAGCGCCTTGGTACGTTTGGAAAATTACACCATTCACGGTTCTTAGATGTTGAAATGACATTGGACCGCGAACATATTGCAATAACATTCTTAAATAAAAACATTCAGTTTGAGTTGGATGAATGTTATAAACACGGCCTAAAGTTGTGTCTTTTTTTACACCGGGATATCCCTCAACATCTTGCCCGTGTCTTCTTCTAGAAAATGAAATTCTTTGCCAAACGTAATACTGGGGAACTTCGTGAAAATCGTCGCTTTTGCAGAGATCAAAGAACGCTGTAAGTGTCGTTTGTTCACACGATCTTGGAGATTTTCATTATTATAAAAATATACTCTTTGTCCATTTTCTAAATGAACGGCTAAATGAACTACTGCCGGAAAACGTTCATGAATAGAAAACTGGAAAATTCTCCAAAACGCCTCCGAGGAACTTATATAGCGACCATTTAGATATTTTTCTACTTCATCGTTATTACTTTGTAACGAAAATGTGGCTTGATCAGAACCTTTATGAATATACTTACAGATGTATTTAATAGCTTTGACCGATTGACAAAACTCTACGTTAATGTGTGCATTGAAAATTCGTGATAGCAGTGGATTATAGGGAACTACCCAACGATTATCCATGCTCATTTCTGTACCTTTTACACGAATTATAGCTGTGTTTCCACCATTATCTGGAGACCTGCGTCTGTAGGTTGGATAACCGTCATCCCCCGTTTGTGTTTCCGAAATAAAATGCCTAGTAAACTTTTTAGAACAAACGTTTTCTTTCATACATGGTGATGTAGGATTATGAAATCCGCAAGGACCATGTATCATATTTTTTATGACAATATTATGAAGAATCGGATCTTGTTGTATGTCAGGTATTTCAGCCAATATTATTGCATCTATAGAATCTGGTTGAACTTTGTTAGCCAGCCACAATAAAATGTGGGCGTGAGGCAAACCTCTTTTTTGCCATTCTACACTGTAAACAAAGGCTTTCGATGGGCCAAAAATATTTTTCTTCGTTAATAGGTCTATCATTTTCTTGAGTTTTAAATGAAATACCCTAGAAATTAAATCATGTCTATCATAAGAATGTTGATTGGGCAATAACTCACTTTTTATTTCTGGCCATTCGGAGTAACATGTAAATGTAATGAAGAGGTCAGGTCTTCCAAATTTCCTGACATATGTCATGGCATCTTGACTTTTTTCATTCATGAATCTGGGGAATCCTGTAAATGACGACGGCAATATAACGTGCTGGCCAATATTAGAAGCGTTTATATGTCCATCATTTACGACGGCATCTCTTAAATGAATGTACTTTTCTGCTCTCAATTTTTGTTTGATTTCTTTTGATGAAGTCTAGCCTCTCAGAGATCATTTTTGGTTGAATAATCCTTTGAAATAATGTATACTGTTAAAGTCATTTATTCTCACCATGAATCTAAATGCATAAAACTGCATACATGAAACAGTTTTAGATGTAGCCGTGGAATATTAATACAGTATCCGTCGTTTCCAAAAGGAAACAGTAAGGGATATTGAAGCGGGTCATAAGATCTATGAATTTCAGAAACTCGTTAAAGTCGACCATCTCTCGCAGTCAAGAACAGCTACTTCATCTACTACCGGCGCATTATACCGACCTCTATGCTCATTAGGTTAGTTAGATTAGTTTTACATCAGCATGAATGATAAGTTTTAAATCATTCGGTGGTCTATTTTCTAGATTGTACTTAAAACTTTGAATATACGTATTATGATCATGAAGATATGTTTAGAGAACGTCGATAAGATCGATTTGCAAGCTTGGGTTTAAATTTGAGCGCAAGGATACCTGATCTGCATGGGAAACAAAATATATTTGCAGGAATTCGGGTTGTGCCCCTACAGCTGGAAGTAAGTCACCGATTAAATGATAAACTTGCCCTTGGACTTTAAAAGTGGGCATAAAGTTTCCACCAAATGAAGTCATCTGAAATAATGTATTATATTGTCTTGAGTGATTTAAGAAATGCTTAGATGATGGATGTGAGCCTGATATCAGTTCCTTTAAAAAGGGATGTTGGTTCCGGAATTATAGGTATATTTACTTTGCCACCACTACAACACAGTCCATGAGTTTCAGCTGCCCATTTTTTTGCTTGGCATAAGTTGCATATTTTATCTATTCTACCAATATCAATATCATTTAGCTCAGAATAGTCAACGGTACAATCATAAGCAAAAGCAGCATTTAATAAATTATGTTGTCTGCGAGTTCTATTCCTAGTTGATCGTGCATTTTGCTGTGCTAATCGATGGGATCGTTCAGCGCTTGATTCTCGATCGCGGTTAGCCAATGTTCGGGCATTCTGTGAAGCCAAATGTTGAGAACGATCAGCACTCGATTCCCGTTGCCGGTTCGCCAAATTTCGGAAATTTTGTGAGGCTAAACGCTGCGAACGTTCAACGCTTGATTCCCTTACACGGTTTTGTTCAGTAATTGCTCGTTGTGTAGCCAACCTGTGCATATTTTCATCCTCAGTTTCATTGCTGCGCAAAACTCGCAGCCGCTTTGCAGTAGCAGTCTGCCGAGAAAGCTGAGTTCTTTTCCTCGGCATTATAGTGATGAAGAAAAAACGTAGAAAATGAAAACTTAACTAAAGCGTATCTCGTAATAAAAAAAAAGAAACGTAAGATTAAGAAGATTAATAATTAGGAACCTAATTCTTTTATTTTTAACGATTATGTCAAAAGAACAACCGTAAAATGAAAATAAGGTCAACTAACTTTATGCTTAAACTTAACCCTAATCTAATGAGAATAAATAGGTAGACCACACCTATTTACAGGTTTTATCTAAAGCAAAAAAAAATTAGAAACTAAATACGTTAAACTAAACCCTAATCTAATAAGAATAATTAAGTAGGCGACACCTATTTAGGTACCTACAGGTATTATGTAACACAAAAAAAAAAAATATTATAAACTAAATACTATTTTTAAAACAAACAATACTATACTTATAAAAAACACATACTTATAAATTAATAATCTACATGAAAACAAAAAAGTGTTATTATTGTGTAACTAAATACTATCCTAAAACAAATAAAGTACCTACTATATAGAAAACAACTACAAAATGAAACTGTGTTTAAAAAGTAATATTACGATGATAATTATATCGCATAAACAAATTAGCGCTGCATTCAACCGTTCAGTAGGGAGCCGACCGCGCGAGTGAGTCGCGCGGCATGGTATCTCGTTGAGCTACACCCCCCTCCCGGCTTGCCCGCAAGTACCGCTTCTTTCCCGCCGCGCCGGCCAGCGCAGAGAGCGAGTTGGTTTTGTTTCGAAGTTATTTATCATTGTAATCTTTAAAGTTTTTTGTTGAAATTAAGTTAAGTCAAAGACAATTTTATTCACAATGAAGTACTCTTAACCAACAACATATTTATTTGAATAAAGATTAATATTATTATGTTGATACAACTTAAACAAATTATTTCGACCAAATTAGGTACCATAAAAACGTTTTTTGTGAGTTAATCTTAAAAGATAGACATATACTATCGCGGACTGTTTTTTAGATCATTAAAAGAGCTATTATTCTTTAATACATATTTTTTGTGTATCTTGAACCGTTTTCACGGCGCACGCAACGGAAGGCTTCAAAGATGAAATAATTTCTCCCGTTTTTTACACATTTACCACTATATCTTTGCTCCTATTCGTAGCGTGATGTTATATAGCCTATAGCCTTCCTCGATAACTGGACTATCCAACACAAAAAGAATTATTCAATTCCAACCAGTAGTTTCGGAGATTAGCGCGTTGAAACAAACAAACAAACAAACTCTTTAGCTTTATAATATTAGTATAGTTTTAATATACGTTTATATATACGTAACTAACAAAGTTACGAAGAGAATAACTAAAAAGTGTGTACCTGGTCATTATTTATTTTCTTTTCCCTCGTCATTCCTCTAGCCAACCTAACAAGCATATACATACATACACACGGCTTAAAATTTGCCTATGTCTGTATACCCTACACACATTGGGTACAATATTTTAAATTATTTAAGTTAAAACTATTGCTAATAATAAAAAACTTTAAACGAAATAATAACAAAATTTCCGAACACTAAGTGTTGCGGTACATAAGAAGGAATTATTAAATTTTTAGACAGAATTAAAATTTATTACAACAAAAAACAAGGGCACAAGAACAATCGGTTTAACAAACGAAAAAACAAAGACAAAGTTATACGTGGTGGGAATAGCGCCTAACTAGTACACACACAGTTGTAGATATATTCAAAGACCGTATCGGCACTTTTCTGCCAATACCCCTTGTTCTTGTTAAAACACAAACAAGCAGGATTGCAAACAAAACTTTTAAGCATATTACATATGCACATAAATACGCACATAACGTGCACGCTTATGTACAAAGGTTAATAAACTCATTTTTAAAAAGCGGTAATATACACAATTAGAATACATACAAACGAGTACGTAACAATAAATTATAAAATACAAAGAGAGAAAAACAAAAAGCGGAACTAAATAAAACCCGATAATAAGAAAAACGAAATACGCGTTTGTTATTGGCGAAGTCCGGATACAACAAAAAAAAAATACTATTTATCTAAAAGGTAATCTCATTATTTATCCAATATCATCAGTGTACACTGAAAAAAAAAAATTTATAAAATATATCTAAACAAAAAAAAAAATTTTAATTTTTAATTTTACTTTCATCTTTTTAAATGAACGCAGATTCTAAGGAATCTAAAGTAATTCAACATCTAAAAGTAACAAAAAATGATTTCGGGCGATAAGAGTCCATGTACACCTGCAGAAGCTACACGCTCAAAGCAAGGTGCTACAAAACAAAAAAAGATAAAAGACATTTCATATACCAAATTCATTGCAGAGAGTGACAGTCTAATACGATACTGCACTCGATTTTCATCTTCGCCGATTCAGGACAACTCTGAATCGGTACTAGAAATTAAAAAAGCAATGATTTCTGACCAATTAAAATTAATCAAAGCAATTGCACCTACTCCACAGCCAAGAGTAGAGCTGCCACAAATCCAATGCCTAGAGGCAAGTTCAGGCATCCATCTCAAGGTGCCCGCATGTGACACAGAAATCTTTCATGGTGGTCATGAACAATGGCCGTCCTTCCGAGACATGTTTACTGCCGTTTACATAAACCATCCAAAATTAACAAATGCTCAAAAATTGTATCACCTTCGATACAAAACAAAAGGTCAAGCAGGCGTAATAGTAAAACAGTTCGCACTAAATGACGATAATTTCAATGTGGCTTAGGAAGCTCTTAAATCAAGATTCGAGAACGAAAGAATATTGGTCGATAAACAAATATCGATATTAATGAACTTGCCAAAAATTCAAAAGGAAACAAGTAAAGAATTTATCAAACTTCAATCCACTGTTTCAAATTGTTTGTCGGTTTTACCGACACAGAATATTCCCACAGACAGCTGGGACCCTATACTGGTAAACATATGCACTGCCGCATTACCAGAAAAATCATTACTTCTATGGAAGCAATCGCTCTCATCACGAAGAAAATGCCCCACGTGGCAACAAATGAAAGATTTCCTAACTACCCAGTACGAAATCGCAGAAAGGGTAGACAAAAAAATAGTAAGAACTAAAAGCGTTCAACACGACGTAAATAGAAGCTTCCACAAACCCCAAGCCAGTAGTAACAACAATTTAAATAGAAGCTTCTTCAGAAATCAAACGTTCACATCCGAACAGTACAAACAAACGCCATGCGAACTGTGTACAGGAGGTTATAAGCTCAAAGCTTGCGAGAAATTCAAGAAAATGAATATTACCGATCGAAACAATTATGTAAGAACAAAAAGACTGTGTACAAACTGTATGTCACATTCGCATTCACTCAAAGATTGCGAAAGCAAGTTCAATTGCGTTTATTGTCATAAACGACATCATTCTATGCTTCATTTAAATAATTTTTCCAGTTCACCCCCAAACAGCGCAAATACGAAAAGAGCCACGGGTTTAGTTGCTACACAGCGAAAACCAAAGTAGGGTACTACTACCCACAGCAGTCGTCTCCATCGAACACCGAGGAGAGCTGTTTAAACTTAGGGCCTTAATAGACCAAGAATCACAAAGATCTTTCATACTACAACTGCCAACAAAACAAGGCAACTTTGAAATCACGGGAATGGGCGGAAGAGTAGTCCAAAACTCAAACAAAATCTGTCCCATTACCCTAACTTCCCCCAAAGCGGATAAGCGCATTAAAGCAGAAGCTATTGCCTTACCGCAACTTACAAATATGCTTCCAAGCTATCACATAAATAGCAAGCATTGGCAAAAGGTTTCAGACCTAAAGCTAGCAGATCCCAACTGCAACACTCCCGCTCAAATAGACCTTCTATTAGGCAGCGATCTCATACCACAGATAATACTCGAAGGTATTAAGAAAATTTCAAACACACTATTGACACAAAATACTATTTTTGGTTGGATCCTAAGTGGACTAGTTATGGAACCAGTTACCAGCATGACCACTCAAGTTGAGGAAATCTCAAACGAATACCTCAATTCACAATTGAAAAAATTTTGGGAGTTAGAAGAGCTCCCCCCATATCAATCACAACCCCTGAAGATCAGTATTGTGAAGACTTTTACAAGCCACAGCTACTAGATCAGATAATGGTCGGTACGTCGTACGAATACCACTAAAAGAACAATTTCCTAACACACTCGCCTTAGGTCACTCTCGCACCTCTGCCATACAGTAGTTTTTAAGTATGGAAAAAAACTTACTTAAAAAAGGTGAGCTTAAGCCAGAATACGATGGCGTGTTAGAAGAATATCTCCATTTAGACCAAATGGAGGAAGAAAGCCCATGTGAAAAAATCATAAATGGCAAATATTACTCATTTTACTTGCCTCATCACGCAGTAGTAAAGCCAGACAAAAAAACAACTAAAGTAAGAGTTGTTTGTAATGCATCAAGATCTACTAGCTCGGGGAATTCCCTAAATAATATTCTATTTACGGGACCCACGCTCCAACCAGATTTAATGCTACTCATTTTAAATTGGCGTATATTCAAATACGTATTTAACGGAGACGTCGACAAAATGTATAGGCAAATAGTCGTACATAAAGACGATCAAGATTTTCAGCGAATTATTTTCCGAAAATCTCCCAATAGTCCACTACGCGACTATAAACTTAAAACAGTTACCTTTGGCGTCAAACGTGCTCCATATTTAGCCATTCGAACACTCCACGAACTGGCAGAAAACACAAAGTCAGAATTTCCTCTGGCAACCCAAGTGTTAAAAACTCAAACGTATGTAGACGATATCCTGTCTGGAAGTCATACTCTTTCGCAAGCATACGAGTCACTAGCTCAAGTGACACAAGCCCTCAAAACCGCAAGGTTTCCGTTTAAAAAGATAACGGCGAACCACCCTAATATCTTAAAGGACATACCTAATGAAAATTTGTAAGATACTAATTTCCTAAAATTCGAAAAGGAAAGTACAACAAAAACTCTGGGGATCCAATGGAATGCGATATCTGACCAGTTTTCATACACTACAGAGTCAATATCAGCATTATCCGCCATAACAAAACGCCAAATTTTATCCTCTGTGGCAAAACTTTTCGACCCCGCAGGATGGCTTTCGCCAATTATGATACAAGCCAAAAGTCCTAATACAAGAATTATGGTTAGATGGAACCGACTGGGACGAACAAGTAAAACCACTTCGTTTAGAAAAGTGGTCCCAGCAAACCCCTGCATCTTGCCACCACCACCCTCTGGTGGAACTGCCCCCGATGGTTAACAGAATCTCCCGATTCTTGGCCACAATCGCCCATGCGCAATATAATTGCCCCAGAAAGTCGAAAAATCGACTATTTTCACATAACAGTGGATGATACTGACATCCTCGAACGATTTTCATCGTATCCCCGAGCACTCAGGGTAATCGCTTACATGCTCAAGTTAATAGAGCGAGTCAAAATTAAACTTAAGGGAGTAACTTCATTACACTCCCAATGCGATACAGTGACGCACCTAGAATTACAAAAAGCAAAGGTCGCTCTTATCGCATCTACGCAAGCGCGCTACTTCAGCCGCGATATATCACTTTTGAGAGAATCAAAACCTATTGACAAGAGAAGTCCCCTCTTAGTTCTAAACCCATTCCTCGACACGAAATGTCTTCTTCGTGTGAGCGGTCAGCTTGCCAATTCAAGCCTAACGTATAACGAACGCCATCCCATAATTGTTTCAGAGAAGTCTCGATTTGCCACACTACTCATCAATTATATCCACATATTAATGCTTCATGCCGAACATCGCCTCATTCAACATATGGTCCACCACGAATTTTACATTCCCCGACTTAAGCCCCAAATAAAGAAGTGCATTTTCTTGTGCAAAATCTGTACCATGCACAAGCAAAAGATGAGAACACAGATTATGGCAGCACTTCCCCCGGAACGCTGCAACTTCGCTCTGCCTTTCTCCATCACAGGTGTCGACTTTGCTGGGCCTTTTCAAATAAAGGCGTCCATGTTAATGTCTCCCACTCTGATGAAAGGCTATGTGGCTGTTTTTGTCTGTTTTACGACAAAAGCAGTGCACCTTGAGCTTTGTACTAATCTAACGAAGGAGGTTTTTCTTGCGGCATTTGCTCGGTTCGTCGGTCGACGCGGCTTTCCATCGAAGATCATGGGCGATAATGGTAAAACATTTATCGGCGCTCAAAGAGCCACCGAAAAAAAATTTGTGAACTTTATCAAACCAGTCTCACCATAGATTGTACAAAAGTACGCGCCCCAAGGCATTAATTGGCAATTCATCCCCCAAGCACTCCTCATATGGGTGGTTTATGGGAATCAGCTGTAAAAAGCTTCAAATCCCACTTCAAAAAAGTAGCTGGAAATTACAAATTCAATTACGAAGAATTTACAACATTACTAATCCGTATCGAAGCCGTTCTCAATTCACGGCCACTAACGACACTCTCGTAAGATCCCTCAGATTTGACAGCCCTAACTCCAGGGCCTTTTCTCAAAGGAACACCCATTCTGGCCATACCTGAGCCAGGCGTGGAGTCGCTATCCTTATTAAATCGATGGGAAAGAATCAAAATTCTCAATTATGACTTTAGCCGTCGATGGAAAGAAGAATATTTAAAGGACCGCCACAAGAGGTACCGCTGGAAAACTCCAGAAAGCGCCAAAGCTTGGAGATTGCGTCCTAATCCATGATGATTGTCTCCCCCCCACAGAATGGCGGCTTGGCCGCATAGAAAAGCTTCATTCCGGGTCCGACGGCCATATCCGAATAGTAGATCTCCGCACGCAATCGGGAACGCTAACCAGACCGCTCGTAAAACTATGCTTCCTGCCCACCGACCGTACTACCGAAGCTAAAATGATATCCAAATCAAATAAATCGAGTCAATAAACCCGCAAATAAAGAAAAAAAATACGTTAACAACAATCCCAAACCAAAGAGAAATGGTTGGTCAATATGCCGACCCACGCGTGCCACATCACGTGGCACAATTGCCCATATTCCATTGTATGCCACAAACATACACTAAATCTAATCTTTTCATATAGATTAATATGGACGTGGAAATGCCAACAAACCCAACGCCAACTGTTCGATCGGCTATCAACTTGCCACGCACCGGGCCGATTCCAGCGCCTCGAGCCACCGCTGCCACAACTGTCCCATCTGTCTCGCGGAACGCAGCACAACCACCGCCAGCGTCGTTATTGATGCCACCGGAGCCGCACCGCACCCGATGTCCGCTGTGTCGCCGCTCACACCGGCTATAGCACTGTAGCATCTTTAAATCAATGCAACCCAGTCAACGTCAGCGGGTAGCCCAGGCGCATGGACACTGCCTCAATTGCCTAAGTGTCACCCATACGACGCAAGAGTGTGACTCGGATATTCGTGTCAGTTGTGCGGAAGGCTACAACATACGTTCCTTCACCGCACCTTCAGGCGCGACGTTCGGCGACCACCCGCACCACGCAGTCGCGGCGCTGTCAGGCGACCGCCGACCAGCCATCCGTTGCAACATCAACGCCCAGCTGCCGCTCCACAGTACCGTCTAAGGAATGTAAGGAACGAAACACCTGCACGGCGCCGACGGCCCAGAGCATTATCCCGCCGCCCCACTGGCTTCAGCAGTGTTGTAGCAACGTTGCAACAACTGCAGAATTTGCTAGGCTAAATATTTGCCTAGGTGGGCCGGGATGGTTAAATGACTAATTCAACATATCATCCCACACACATTCCACACCAACCCTACCACCACGATCACCCCACACATGCAGACACACTACACACCTTACCGAAGGAGTTAAAAAGGTGACGACGAGCGACCACAAGCCACTTTTTTCGCTACATCATCGTAACGTCGCCATCTTCACTACCGGCTGTTTTTAAAATCGCATCCATATTAGTTCTTACGAAATAGTTGTGAACTTAGAAAAAAAATAAAGAAAATTTAATTTAAATTGAAAACTTAAAAAAAAGCGTGTTCATTACTAAAACAAAATAAGTAAAAGAAGCTATTTAACTCAAACATGGTATATGTGATATAAACTGAACCAAAGGGGTTAGATTTAATATGTGGGGTATATGAGGTTGCTGTTGTACCAGAGGAGCGGAAATCAGTATATTAGGGTTATAAGGCTTAAACAAAGTCTAGACCAATTTCATTCATATGTAGCGATATACATTATTTTTAAGAAAAACTGTTCATTTAATTTCATTAAATTATTAAATTGACGAAAAAAATTATACCATAAGTAGTACATGTGAGCTGGGAAAATCAAAGACCAGAAAATTCCTCCCAACCGTATATTACAAAATGTTGAATTAAACATCCATTATTAAATGATATCGTGATTAAATTACAATCAAATTTGGTATCTTCTTGACTTATATTAAAGGCCATACTTAGTCTCAGTTTTATTGCTTGAAGTGAGATATACATAAGTATGAATTTGATATTAACTCCACCAAAGAGGCTAAATTTTATATTATAAGCTTAGGTGGCAAACGTCAACCAGAGAATCGAAATTCATTATATGAAGGTGTGAGGTTTAGACTTAGTATATACTAATTTCATTCTAATTCAGCGTCAAACCACATAATTTTTAAGAAATCTTTTCCACTTAATTTCATTAAAATATCACGTTGATCAACCGGAACGGTGTAAAGTCAGGTGGAAAGACGGAAATCATATATATGTTGGGGATGGAGAAATATATTATATTAATCTTGACATTGCTCAGCTATACTCGAGAACATATTTTGAAGCAATTTTATATATAACAAGTAAGGAATTGCTAAGTTCGGATGTAATCGAACATTTTATACTCTCGCAAAGTTAAATGGTATATTCGTTTGAGACTTCTTTATATATTTTAATAATTAGAAGTAGGAACTGTTGAATTAGTTATTTACTTTTCACTCACAGTGAAAATAATTAGAGCAATTTGTAAACTAAATTTACTCAAATTATGAGAAATCGTTCTTGTGCTTTTTGTATACGCTTATAATTGATTTTATATAGAATGCATTACAACTGTATTGAGAAGTATGAAAAGAAATCATTTTTTATTTATTATATCGATATTATTATACAGGTTTAGCTTAAAAATAATTAATATTAACAACTTTAAAAATTATATAATATTATTATATTAATTTGTATATAATATTAGGTAAAGTAAGAAGTTCGTTCGGTTTTTATCTAAGAGATGGCGTTATTGTCCATAGTATTAGTGTTACGTGTCGCATCATGTCATCCTATACGGCGCTGAAAACGTGTTTATTCGCGCTTAAAGTTTGTCTTTGACAGTTTTTCGATTGATTGACTCAGTACGTTTTGAACGCTCGTCAAAGATGGACACCAGCAAAGAGAAAATTCGCTATATTTTACAATTTTTCTTCGATCAAGGCGAAAAGGCAGCCAAAGTGACTGAAAAAATTAATTTAGTTTATGGGTCCAATACTGTAAACGAACGTGTAGCACCAAAGTGGTTTGCTAGGTTCCATTCCGGTAATTTCGATGTCAAAGATGCACCACGCGTCGACAGACCGTCACGTGAGCTCTTATTTAATTGCTGAGGAAACAAAGATAAGCCAGAAAACCTTTTGGAACCATTTGCATAACTGTGGATTCAAAAAGAAGCTCGATGTTTAGGTGCCATACGAACTAACGCAAAAAACATGATGGACCGAATTTCCATCTGCGAATCGCTGCTGAATCGCAACAAAATCGACCCGTTTCTGAAGCGAATTGTGACTGGCGATAAAAAATGGGTCATTTACGAAAGCATCGAGCGCAAACAGTCGTGGTCAAAGCTCGGGGAAGCGGCCCAGACGTTGGCTGAGACCGGATTGACGGCCAGGAAGGTTTTGCTGTGTGTTTGGTGGGATTGGCAAGGAATCATCTACTACATGCTGCTCCCTATGGCCAAACGCTCAATTCGGCCCTCTACTGCCAACAACTGGACCGCTTGAAGGCAGCACTCATCCAGAAGAGGCCATCTTTGATCAACAAAGGCCGAATTGTGTTCCATCAGGACAACGCCAGGCCACACACGTCTTTGGTGACGCGCCAGAAGCTCCCGGAGCAACAAGTTTACGAACAAAACGGCGCATATTTGACTTAAATGAACACAAAGTTATCATCTTTTGAAAAATCAATAAAAAACCGAACGACCTACTTGACCAATATACCTATAACCCCATATCTTGTGTGAAATTGTGTTATATGAGAAGTAGGCGTGGTTTTTATCTGATTTCGCCTATTTTCACACCGTAATGAAGGAACGGCAGGATAGTATTACATACCAAATTTGGTTGATCGAGTAAGTCCCGAGATATGGTGTAAAACTGTATGTCTGTTAGGCAATTAGTTATTGCTTTCTCTCCTTGTTAGTAGTGTAAAAACAAAACCGCTATATGGAGAGAGGGGTTGTAATCTTTTTCTGTCGGTAGAGGCTCTTAAAGGATTTGTTCTTACGAATTTAATTATTGCAGCTTTAGTGGTTTAAAAGATATGTACATTAAGCTTATTAGAGGGCGGGATCACACCCATTTTTTACCGCTGGTGCCTCTTGCCACTGCAATTTCCTGTACCAAATTGCAGGTTTATATCTTGATTTAGTGCTTACTTATGGCATTTCATAAGTTTTCAATTAATGGCATTTTATTACCGTGGCAGCCCATCTACAAACTCGGCCTTTCTTTTTTGCCAAGGAACACGTGTACAAAGTGTCATTACGATATCTCAATTTTTACTTAAGTTACAGTTTCCATAGACAGACGGACGGAGAGACAGACATCCAACTCGTCTCGTCGTCATGACCATTTACATATATGAATATAACTCCATATCGAACTCGTTTATGTTTAGGCAATACAAACAACAATTAGGTGAACAAAATTATTATATTTTGTACCAATATGTTGCAAGAGTATAAAAACATCTGCTAGAAGCTAATTATCTAGAGTGCAGTTACAAAATTATTGTTTCTAAGATCTTGAATGTATTTTCTAATTAGATCGCTTAATAGAAATATATCTGATAATTGTTTGAAGAAAAAATGCATAAATAAACAAGTAAGGAAGACCTAAGTTCGGATGTAACCGAACATTTTATACTCTCGCAAACTTAAATGGTATATTCGTTTGAGACTTCTTTATATATTTTAATAATTAGAAGTAGGAACTGTTGCCTTAGTTATTTACTTTTCACTCACAGTGAAAATAATTAGAGCAATTTGTTAACTAAATTTACTCAAATTATGAGAAATCGTTCTTGTGCTTTTTGTATACGCTTATAAATAATTGATTTTATATAGAATGCATTACAACTGTATTGAGAAGTATGAAAAGAAATCGTTTTTGGACAATGAATAACATTTTTTATTTATTATATCGATATTATTATACATGTTTAGCTTAAAAATAATAAATATTAACAACTTTAAAAATGATATAATATTATTATATTAATTTGTATATAATATTTACAATATTACACATAAATTTTTGTAGAGATTCTTATACATATATCCAAATTATATTTCTTTTTTCCTAATACTATTTAATTTCTATCATATATTTATACAATAATGTCATAGATAATAACAAATTATATATATAATTTAAATTTTCTTAATTATATTATTTACATATTTTTCTTAAAATTGTCTTAAAAACTACTGTCAAAATTCCTATACCATTCCAATTCCATTATATTTGGAAAAAACAAATTAAGAACTATTGCACTAAGTCTGAAAACTTTAGTTCGAAATAGAGACACAAATACTGCCATGATAGATGTGTACTGTCTCAAAAGTAATTGCATTTACACGGGAAGAATCCATGTTTGAAAATGCTCAATCAATTGGTATAGCCGCAGGTGTAGTTGAATATTCTACACCAAGCAGGGAGCTCAAGTTTTTTTCTTGGAGCAGATTTCTTATTGCAGTCCCTGTAGACATTAAACAAATGTTAAAATCTTTAATAATTAGCACATTTTGATTGCCTAACTCAGAAGTAAGGACTTCCTGAAGTTTTACAATTAATTGTCTGACAAAGCTACAAAACATAAAACATCTGAAGATAGCATCAAACAGTCGCTTTTTATATCATTAATGTGAGCGTGAAGACTCTGAACATTATGGCATAAAATTTGATGTCCTGATGTTCGGGAAATCATAAAATTGAAACTTGTTGTCAAAGCTTTATTTGTGTTCAATTCCCTCAGTTCCCTAAATACGGGATCCGATTCAGAAAATTTGTTAGGAGGAATAAAATTTCCTATGATGAATAGACCTTCTGCAGAAGTAGCTCGACTACAAGCGACATATATTGAAGCTCTAGGTATTCTGGGTCGAGTATGAACTACAACTTTATTATATGTGGCACCCTGACTTTTATGAATGGTTATTCCCTCAGCCGGAACAATTGGAAACTGATTTCTTTCAATTGAAATTTGTTCATTTCTTTTATATTGATATATTGAAAAGATTTTAGAACTTTTTCAATTGCTGTCCAAGAACTTTCTAGAGGATGAGGCTTTTTTGATCGTGCTATCAAACCAACAGAAGGTTCCAAAAATTTAATCCACAGAATTGTTGGAAAAGAACAATGGAGATCAATTTGCATAAGTTGTCCAGCTGCTCCATTAACCAAGCCATCACACGTGTTTATGTTCACTGTAATCATATATTTGGCGGAGGTTTTTAGTGTCAATTCATAGGGCAGTCCCTGCGTTTCAGAAGTTTTGAAAAGTTTTACTCTTTCCAAAATATTATCATTTTCATTTATAACAATTCCTTTAACTAAGTCTTTTGCAGTTGAAAGGAAAGCTTCTGTTGGCATTCGACTGAGCTTAAGAGCATTGAAATTATTTGTCTCTTCATTGGACCAAAATAAATGTATGGCATCATCGGGAACTTCTTCGAAATTAACTACTCGAGTTTCAATGAGTGATATGTCCTCATTTGCCATAGTACCAGATGCCATATGATTTAATGCAATTGCAAAGGCCTGATCCTCCCGTTGTCTCATTATCTCTGTTAATTCAAAGTATTTAAATAACTCCCACAAAGAGGAACCAACTAAAGTGCTGTATGCATCATTGGGATAAGGAGAGAATATCCACCTATCTCTAACGGGTAAGAGTTGCTTCAAATCACCAAACACTATGATCGGTGTACCACCGAAGGGGCTGTCTGTTTTGAAAATTTGTTGTAATCTCGCATCAAAAGAGCTAAACATACGAGCACCTACCATCGATATTTCATCAATTATGATAAATTTTAAATCGATAAGTCTGGAATACAATAAATTAAATGTGTCATTGCTAAGTGGCCTCAACTCTCTATTCAACCGATTAACAGGAAAAGAGAATATTGAATGAAGGGTCATTCCACCTTTTCCGAATGCTGCTTTAACTGTAGGTGCGCAAAGAAGAGCTTTTAAGGAACTTGGATTGGATCCAGGTGTAGAATTGTAACGATGGTTAAGAGCTTGATATATTGCAGATATCAAACGACTCTTTCCTACACCTGCACCGCCGCCAATGAACTCATAAAATGGGAGATTTGTTTTTAGGTGGTGCATCAAATGTGTCAAATAGATTCTTTGTTTAGTATTTAAACATTGAACTAAAGAAAATAATTCCTCAACTGGAATTAAAGGGGGTAGTTTAATAAGTCTAATATTGCAATCAGATTCAGTGCCATTATCTGTTGAATCTTCGCCATGCAAGTCCAGAAAATTTATATTTGGGCTTATTTCTGGAAGTGCCAACACTCTGAGCTCATCAGAGCCAAATCTGGGTTAAACCTTCTATACCGAATAATACAAGGTTTGGTACGTTTTTTCACAAAACCGCTACCGTCTTTAAGAGGCATGATAACCCCGCTTTCTGGTAAATTATCGTCTTCCTTCTCTTCTTCTTCATGATCACTATCTTGTGCTCTTCTACTAGATTTAAAATATTTATACCTAGATGCAAAATCAGCTAAACAAAGAGTTTCTAACTGATCGGATCTTTGATCATAACGTCTAAAATACCGGCTACGAATATTTCAGTCGAACCTGAAGGAATGTTCTGAAGTTCCGCTCTAGGTTTTACCATTCGAACACGTTCCTCAGGTCGAGAGGTATTTTTAAATATTTCTGCATTACTTGCTTCCGAAAGATGGAGCCCAATGCAGCAATATACTGCTTTTTGTGCAGATATTTCTGTGCCTGATATAAATTTGTGACCTATATGTTTAAGTTTTTGCTTAATAGTATAGTTTCAAGCATTTACCTCTGATATAGCTTCGTTTAAGAGCCTAGAAATTCCCCTGTTAGACTTGTTAATATAATTAATTATATATGAACAGCAAGCATATGCATCCAGTATATATTGGATATCCATATTTGCTCTATGGAGTTCCAAAATCAGAGGATTATAAGCGTTTATAAAACGATCCTGTAATTTTCTTTTTAGAAAAATTTTGGGTTTTGTTAAACTGGACCTAAGGGCTAACAAATACTCATCAAAAGACATATTTATTCTACTATCAGACAGGAAGTGTTCAAAATCGTTTAAATTAGAAATGTCTTCTGTAGTCATATTTGAATTTAAAACGTTTTGAATTTTGAAAAAGTTTTCCTTGTGTCTTTCTGAGTTTTGACTTGTTTCTGTAAGAGGTAACAGTATTTGCGTTGAAGGCATTGGTGGATATGGTATACCAAAACGACAAAACTGTTTTCCTCTTATTTCCCTAGTACAAGACCGACTGTGGTTATGCTTTTGATAACCCAAATAATTTTCTAAGTGGCTGATCGAACCATCGGTAGAAATATAATTGACAATACAACTAATGACATCAGGGAAGGTCTGAGGAGGTGGGCTTTAGTTTAGCATCCCACGATTTCAGGGTTAAGAGGGGTATGGTTGGATAGAGGAGATTCTCCAGATCACGAATATATATAATTATTGCCGCCGGAAACTTATAGATTTCGAGATATTTGCATTTTAATTTGAAAATTTCATTTTACAATTTCTCGATTTATGGTTATCTTTTCTTTTATATTATGCATTTATTACACACTAACACACAGTATTTGCTTTAAAAAAGCATTTAATTTTTACACAATTTTCGTAATATGAACAATAACAAATGGGTTCCATGTTGTCAGATAATAAGTGTTGCCATATCCAAACGGATGAAAGCAATCAAAATAAATAAAAAAAACCTAATCACCCTCTACAAAATATTATGAACTTAATATTCCATTTTAATAAAAGAAAAAGGTTTTATGGCTTAAACGTATGTTTTATTGCATCTGATAATTTCACAAATGGATCATGATGCTGATTTACTATATTTTTACGACATATGTATTCATATATAAAATTTTCAAAATCTTCACTGTTATTATAATTATCCTTAATAAAAGTTGAAGTTTATAAATTATATTTATGAAGTTTATATTTATGATAAAATATAATATAATAGTTAATAAAAATTGACAAATATTTATAATCATTGTGGCTAAATGACCACTCAATCCCCCCTAACCGTAAGACACTGTCACACTACACCAACTCACATCCACATCATCACACCTACTTACCATACATTCCACACCTACATACCATACATTCCACATCACTACACCATGCACCAACACGCACACAAATACAACTTAACACCGATCACACCACCATGAAGACATCAACAGATATATAAGGGACCAAAAGAAGGATCCCGTTCCCTTTTTTGCATTCGACTCGCAACGATTTGACCGTCTTTCGAGCATCCGCGTAAACCAACTCTTCGTTTCGTTCCTACAAAGGTGAGTGAAGTGAAAATTAATTTCTTAATTACATAATTATGGTCCTGCGAGCTAGAATCTACAGCAAAAAGACAAAAATACAAACATACATATATATACAATATGCAAATTGCATTTACCGATAAATCTCTTAACTAAACATTCTCTTATATTTTTACATATATATTATATCAGAATGTATTAGCTTAAGCGCAGTCGGTAAAATACCTGCGTATTACAATTTTTGTTTTTCTCCACACGCTTCTCTCACGCCGAAAAACACCACGCGTGCTCAGTGATATACATACACACTTGTACATACGATCTGCCTATGCTCACATACCCCATATACAGTGGGTACAAATACACATTTTTAATTAATTTAATTATTTAAATATCGATTATTTTAAAACTGATTAAACAGTGCGGTTAAATAGCACCAAATAATTATTAATTACAAAAAAAAAAAAAATTTTGGTAAAAGAAAGCTAAACACAATAATATAAAAAATTCTCAACTAACAATTGCTTCAAAGTCCATTTTGGCAAATATCCCGCAATACCCCTTGTTCTTTGGCAAACAAACACAAGCTGGATTGCGCACAATAATTTCAGCACACTAATTCGTGTATACCTAGGTACAAAGTGCATTGATCTCTTCAACGAGCTCTCAATTGCACAAGTACATATATACATAACTACAAGTCCACGCATTAGGGTATACCTACATACCCCTAAATAAGGACATCAAAAAATAAAAAATAAAATAGATAAACAATTAATTCAATACATTGTTAAATTAAATTAAAAAGAAATACGCACCGGTATCTATAACAACTGAATCCGGGTATTTCAGTTATTTTCAAATTAAAACGCTAATTAACAAAAAAAAAAAAAATTTTTACGGTTATACATATATACGAAAATTAATCTTATTTTGTTTAAAGTGGAAAACTCTACTCACTAAAAAGAGCTTTCATTCAGATTTCTATATACGAAGAAATTTCCTGAATTATCCATCAGTCGACACTGAGGAATTTTGAATTTATTTCATACAATTTTTAAATGAGCTCAGACTCAAAAGAATCAGAAACATCTCAATTGTTAAAAGTACCAAAGATGATTTCAGATGATAAAAGTCCATGTACACCTGCAGAAGCTACACGCTCAAAGCAAGGTGCTACAAAACAAAAACGGGTGAAAGATATTTCATACACCAAATTTATCTCGGAGAGTGACAGTCTAATACGATACTGCACTCGATTTTCATCTTCGCCGATTCAGGACAATTCTGAATCGGTCTTAGAAATCAAAAGGGAAAATCTTGATAATTTCTGGACACGTCTCCAAGCTGCATATGACGCAATAGTAGAATCTGACGACTCAGATCTACCTGAAAATTTTAAATCCTCGGCTTACGCCAAGTACGAAAACTGCTTAGACCAGTTTGAAGAAACAAAAGCAATGATTTCGGATCAATTAAAATTAATTAAAGCCATAGCACCTGCTCCACATCCGAGAGTAGAGCCTCCACAAATCCCAAGTCATGAAGCAAGTTCAGGCATCCATCTCAAGTTGCCCACATGTGATACAGAAATATTTCATGGTGGTTATGAACAATGGCCGTCCTTCCGGGACATGTTTACAGTCGTTTACATAAACCACCCAAAATTAACAAATGCGCAAAAATTGTATCACCTCCGATACAAAACAAAAGGTCAAGCAGGCGTCATAGTAAAACAGTTCGCACTAAATGACGATAATTTCAATCTGGCTTGGGAAGCTCTAGAAGCGAGATACGAAAATGAAAGAATATTGGTCGATAAGCAAGTAACGATACTAATGAACTTGCCTAAAATTCAGAAAGAAACAAGTGATGAATTCATTAGACTACAATCCACTGTTTCTAATTGTTTGTCGGTTTTATCGACACAAAATATTCCCACAGACAGCTGGGACCCTATTCTGGTAAATATATGCACCGCGGCATTACCAGAAAAATCGTTACTTTTGTGGGAGCAATCGCATCTCGGAAAAAATGCCCAACGTGGCAGCAAATGAAAGAATTTCTAACTACCCAATATAAAATAGCAGAAAGGGTAGACAAAAAACTTGTTAGAACTAAAAACGTTCAAAACGACCTCAATAGAAGCTTTAATAGACCCCAAACCAGTAGCAATAACCATTTAAATAGAAGTTTTTTTTAAAAATCAATCGTTCACGTCAGAACAGTATAAACAAACGTCATGCGAACTGTGTACAGGAGGGCATAAACTTAAATCTTGCGATAAATTCAAAAAAATGAATATTACCGATAGGAACAATTTTGTGAGAACAAAAAGACTTTGTACAAATTGCCTATCACATGCACATACACTTAAAGAGTGCGAAAGCAAATTTAATTGCGTTTATTGTCATAAACGACATCATTCAATGCTGCATTACAGCACATTTTCCAGCTCACCTCCAAACAGCGCAAATATGAAAAGAGCCACGGGTTTAGTTGCAACAGCAAATCCCGAAATGCAAAATCCCGGAAATTGCCAAGAAGCACCATGCTGCTCAAAGGCATTAAAAACCCAAACGCTACACAGCGAAATTCAAAGTAGAGTACTACTACCAACAGCAGTCGTCTCCATCGAACACCGAGGAGAGCTGTTTAGACTTAGGGCCTTAATAGACCAAGGATCACAACGATCCTTCATAGCGTCTAGGGCTCAAAATAGGCTACAACTGCCAACAAAACTAGCCAATTTTGAAATCACGGGAATGGGCGGAAGAGTAGTCCAAAACTCAAATAAAATCTGCCCCATTACCCTTATTTCCCCCCAAGCGGATAAGCACATACAAGCAGAAGCTATAGTCTTACCGCAACTTACAAATATGCTTCCAAGCTATCACATAAATAGCAAGCATTGGCAAAAGGTTTCACACCTAAAGCTAGCAGATCCCAACTGCAACACTCCCGCTCAAATAGACCTTCTATTAGGCAGCGATCTCATACCACAGATAATACTCGAAGGTATTGAGAAAATTTCGAATACACTATTGGCACAAAATACTATTTTTGGGTGGATCCTAAGTGGACTAGTTTCGGAACCAGTTACCACCATGACCACTCAGGCTGAGGAAATCTCAAACGAATACCTCAATTCACAATTAAAAAAATTTTGGGAGTTAGAAGAACTCCCCCCCATATCAATCACAACCCCTGAAGATCAGTATTGTGAAGACTTTTACAAAGCCACAACGACTAGATCAGATAATGGTCGGTACGTCGTACGACTACCACTAAAACAACAATTTCCCACCACAATCGCCTTAGGTCACTCTCGCACCTCTGCTATACAGCAGTTTTTAAGTATGGAAAAAAACTTACTTAAAAAAGGTGAGCTTAAGCCAGAATACGATGGCGTGTTGGAAGAATACCTCCATTTAGACCACATGGAGGAAGTAAGCCCATGCGAAAAAATCGTAAATGGCAAATATTACTCATTTTACTTGCCTCATCACGCAGTAGTAAAGCCAGACAAAAAAACAACTAAAGTAAGAGTTGTTTTTAATGCATCAAGATCTACTAGCTCGGGGAATTCCCTAAATGATATTCTATTTACGGGACCTACGCTCCAACCAGATTTAATGATACTAATTTTAAATTGGCGTATATTCAAATACGTATTTAACGGAGACGTCGAAAAAATGTATAGACAAATAGTCGTACATAAAGATGATCAAGATTTTCAGCGAATTATTTTCCGAAAATCTCCCAATAGTCTACTCCGCGACTATAAATTGAAAACAGTTACCTTTGGCGTCAACTGTGCCCCATATTTAGCCATTCGAACACTGCACGAATTGGCAGAAAACACCAAGTCAGAGTTTCCTCTGGCAACCCAGGTGTTATAAACACAAACGTATGTAGACGATATTCTGTCTGGAAGTCACAGTCTTCCACAAGCATACGAGTCACTAGCACAAGTGACACAAGCCCTCAAAACCGCAGGGTTTCCGTTAAAAAAGATAACGGCGAACCACCCTAATATCTTAAAGGACATACCTAAAGAAAATCTGTTGGACACGAATTTCCTTAAATTCGAAAAGGAAAGTACAACAAAAACTCTGGGGATCCAATGGAACGCGATATCTGACCAGTTTTCATACACTACAGAGTCAATATCAGCATTATCCGCCATAACAAAACGCTAAATTTTATCCTCTGTGGCAAAACTTTTCGACCCCGCAGGATGGCTTTCGCCAATTATGATACAAGCGAAAATCTTGATACAAGAATTATGGCTAGACGGAACCGACTGGGACGAACAAGTGAAACCTCTTCGCTTAGAAAAATGGTCCCAGTTTGCAAACAATCTGGAAGACATTTCCCAGATACAAATCCCTCGATGGGTAAACTATTTCCCCGAACACAAAGTCGAAATACACGGCTTCTGTGATGCCTCGGAGAAGGCATACTGTGCCACTATCTATGTGCGCACACAAAGCGATACCGCGACCACAAGCCACTTATTCGTAGCAAAAGCAAAGGTGGCTCCTTTAAAAACGCTAAGTCTACCTCGACTTGAGCTCTGTGGCGCGCTACTACTCGCAAAATTAGCTTCCATGGCGCAGACCCATTTAAGCATGAAGAAACATAGATTATATCTCTAGTCCGATTCTGAAATTGTTCTAGCCTGGTTGGAAAAACCACCACATGCATGGAAGACGTACATTGCTAATCAAACGTCTCAAATACTTGACCAAGTGGGATCAGCCACTTGGCGACATGTAACCAGTGCTGACAATCCTGCTGATCTAGGTACAAGAGGATGCAAACCCCTGCATCTTGCCACCACCACCCTCTGGTGGAATGGCCCCCGATGGTTAACAGAATCTCCCGATTCTTGGCCACAATCGCCCATGCGCAATAGAATTGCCCCAGAAAGTCGAAAAATCGATTCTTTTCACACAACAGTGGATGATACTGACATCCTCGAACGATTTTCATCGTATCCCCGAGCACTCAGGGTAATCGCTTACATGCTCAAGTTCATAGAGCAACTCAAAATTAAACTTAAGGGAGTAACTTCATTACACTCCCAATGCGATACAGTGACGCACCTAGACTTACAAAAAGCAAAGGTCGCTCTTATCGCATCTACGCAAGCGCGCTACTTCAGCCGCGATATATCACTTTTGAGAGAATCAAAACCTATTGACAAAAGAAGTCCCCTCTTAGTTCTAAACCCATTCCTCGACACGAAAGGTCTTCTTCGTGTGAATGGTCGGCTTGCCAATTCAAGCCTAACGTATAACGAACGCCATCCCATAATTGTTCCAGAGAAGTCTCGACTTGCCACACTACTCATCAATTATATCCACATATTAATGCTTTATGCCGAACATCGCCTCATGCAACATATGGTCCGCCAGGAATTTTACATTCCCCGACTTAAGCCCCAAATAAAGAAGTGCATTTTCTTGTGCAAAATCTGTACCACGCACAAGCAAAAGATGAGAACACAGATTATGGCAGCACTTCCCCGGAACGCTGCAACTTCGCTCTGCCTTTCTCCATCACAGGTGTCGACTTTGCTGGGCCTTTTCAAATAAAGGCGTCCATGTTAAGGTCTCCCACTCTGATGAAAGGCTATGTGGCTGTTTTTGTCTGTTTTACAACAAAAGCAGTGCACCTTGAGCTTTGTACTAATCTGACGAAGGAGGCTTTTCTTGCGGCATTTGCTCGCTTCGTCGGTCGACGCGGCTTTCCATCGAAGATCATGAGCGATAATGGTAAAACATTTATCGGCGCTCAAAGAGCCACCGAAAAACAATTTGTGAACTTTATCAAACAAGTCTCACCATAGATTGTACAAAAGTACGCGCCCCAAGGCATTAATTGGCAACTCATCCCCCCAAGCGCTCCTCATATGGGTGGTTTATGGGAATCCGCTGTAAAAAACTTCAAATCCCACTTCAAAAAAGTAGCTGGAAATTACAAATTCAATTACGAAGAATTCACGACATTATTAATTCGAATTGAAGCCGTTCTCAATTCACGGCCTCTTACAATCCTTTCGCAAGGATTGCGGTAGTATCGGTTGATTGATTGCGATTTGCTGTGTCACTATTATCGGCGGTTGGGAGAAAGCATAGCTTCACGAGCGGTCTGGTTAGCATTCCGCTTTGTGTACGAAGATCAACCACTCGTATGTGACCGTCGGAGCCGTAATGTAGCTTTTCTATGCGCCCAAGCCGCCATTCGGTAGGAGGTAGACAATCATCATGGATGATGACACAATCTCCAAGCTTTGGTGCTTGTTCAGGAGTCTTCCAACGGTATCGTTTATGGAGATCCTTTATGTATTCTTCTTTCCATCGACGGCTGAAATGGTGATGGAGAATTTTAATTATTTCCCAGCGATTTAATAAGGATAGCGAATCCACGCCTGGCTCAGGTATGGCCAGAATGGGTGTTCCTTTGAGAAAGTGCCCTGGAGTTAAGGCTGTGAAATCGGATACGATGTCCCATTTGTCGGCGCCCACATCGCCTCCAACATTGTGGGATTTTCAAAGGTATGCGACCGTTGCAACGACAACAGGTTGCCCAGGCACACGGGCACTGTCTAAACTGCCTATCGCACACGCATGGGACTCAAGAGTGTGTGTCCACGGGTCTGTGCCAAATTTGCAGCAGACCACATCACACACTACTTCATCGCACCTCGAGGCGCGACGTTGGTCGGCCACCTACTCTGCGAAGCCGCGCAACAGGACCTCGACCCTCAACTCGTGCGGTATACCCGCGGAATGTAACACCACGGCGTCGACAGCCTAGACCGCAACCACGTCGTTCCAATGGACTGAGCAGCGTTGTGGAAACGTTACAACAGCTGCAGCGACTACTAGGCTAATAATTTGCCTAGGGGGGTCGGGATGGCTAAATGACCACTCAGTCCCCCCTAACCGTAAGACACTGTCACACTACACCAACTCACATCCACATCACCACACCTACTTACCATACATTCCACACCTACATACCATACATTCCACATCACTACACCATGCACCAACACGCACACAAATACAACTTAACACCGATCACACCACCATGAAGACATCAACAGATATATAAGGGACCAAAAGAAGGATCCAGTTCCCTTTTTTGCATTCGACTCGCAAGCGATTTGACCGTCTTTCGAGCATCCGCGTAAACCAACTCTTCGTTTCGTTCCTACAAAGGTGAGTGAAGTGAAAATTAATTTCTTAATTACATAATTACATTGATTTATCGATAGTTCATCAACTATATATGGCGCGTTTTTGATCGGAGGCACCGGTTGACCTGAAGTGATGCTGTGACCGCGCGCTCTAAGCCCTTTATCTCGAAAACGGTTCACCATATGAAAAAAATTTTTAAACAAAATTTGTAGAGAATTTTGTATTCTACATTATTGATAATAAATACCAATAGTAAAAAACCCATAGGAAATGAGATATTTACAAAAAAAGCGCAAAAACCGATTTTTGTGACCTTTGACCTTGAAATTTAATAGTTGCGTACACCCTACCATATGTAGGTTTTGAGACAACATTTAGGGTGTCAATATACAAGTATTTACAGACTTACAGCTGGGTATCTGAATTCCGAGGTGAACTTACTATTATGACTGGACTATGTACCAAATAACAGTCTTGTATCTTATTGCGGAGCTTAGTTATGTGGCGGTGGTCCGATTACGCCCATCTGCAATACCAACCGTCTTACTGTACCAAGAAACATGTGTACCAAGTTTCATAAAGATATCTCAATTTTTACTCAAGTTACAGCTTGCACGGACGGACGGACAGACGGATGGACAGTCCCCTGGATTTCAACTCGTCTCTTCATCCTGATCATTTATATATACATAACCCTATATCTAACTCGATTAGTTTTAGGTGATACAAACAACCGTTAGG
This sequence comes from Bactrocera oleae, assembly GCF_042242935.1. NCBI lineage: Eukaryota > Metazoa > Arthropoda > Insecta > Diptera > Tephritidae > Bactrocera > Bactrocera oleae. The sequence goes on along the minus strand of NC_091537.1, from coordinate 51,859,939 downwards.
TGAACAAAACTATTATACTCTGTAGCAACATGTTGCGAGAATATAATAATATCTTTTTGTTTTTCAAAATCGCCCGCTGTAGGTATAACGATAGTGGTTTAATGACGTCAAGGTTGTCGTAACTTTGTATTCTATGAACGTTGGTGCTAGTGCGTAGGTACACCTGACGAATCTCCAATTAATTGCTGAATATTGCCAGTAGCATAAAATCGCAATATAGTGGCTAACAAATTGAGACGATGGATCAAAGCCTGTGAAATACCTTCAGGTGTTGGCAAAACTTTATATTACGGAATGTTCCGTACTATATTTACTTCGCGTAAGCCAAATTATATTAAAATCATCCTCAATTATGTGTTTCGAGATTTTTACGGGTTTGTAAACGTGAGGCCGAGCGTTGTCTTACAGCATAATCGCATTCTTTTTTACCAGCGCATGTAGTCGCTTTAAAATGGCTTGGAGGGTGACTTGCAATGCTGAAGCATCTTCAGGTGCTAGTGCTCTTGAACAAGAGGTCCATCGGATCTCTCACCGCCATAAAAAGAGGCATCAACTATGGTTTTGAGAACTATGGTTTGTTCCCTTGATCTCGGAATGGAGTGTTCTAAATGACCATTTCTTCTCCGACAACAACTTTATTAGTTTTAACCTGGACAGAGCAGGTCTAGTTACTGAACCCTATTAGAGCTTTAGTAACACGAACTGAGACCTTTACTGCAAGAAGCTTCGATCAGATATTCCGGGACCCCTTGGTGGACACCGAAGCAGTCGGAACTCAAATCTTCAAGCAGAAAACTGTTCAATAAGGCTCTCAGAAGCGGACTTAGCGTAGATTGGACATTGTAACATATAAGGCGGGACTTACTTAATATAAGTCTGAGAACAATAATCCTCCATCATTTGCATTCATGCAAATAATCGACTACAGCTACTCCTGAATGCTCACTTTCCGCTAAACCTATACCCGGAAGAATTATCTTTTTAAGAGCGTCAGGAACTACTCGTCAGATTATGCCACATTTCGGTGGTTTGGATGCAGGTTAGAGTGGCGATCGTCTCGAAGGCCGGTAAGAGCTCTCGTGTCACTGCTAAGGACTAGCACTGTGGGCACCTTCCTTGATATTGAGGGGCCTTCAATATTGTACTGTCGGAGCCGGTTATTGGAGCTTTCAATAAGATCGAGGTCAAAGCTAATTTCAATCATATCATCTATAGTCTCCTATGCGACAGAACGGTTATGGCAGAGTGGGAAAGTGCATGGTCATTTTTACAAGAACTGGAGGAATGAGGCTGCCAGGTTTTGGGCTTACGCGGACGATGTAGCTCTTTTGGTAAAAGAAAAATTCTTAAACATCGTTTACAATCTCACCCAAGGGTATCTAAATGTAGTAACCAGGTGGGCGGAGAGAAATTAATTAGCTAGCTTAGCTAGTTTTATTTACTAGGAGAAGCAAAATCCCTGATTTTACTCTCTCTAATGTCTTAGAGGATCAATTGGGAAGAGGTGAGGTCTCTCACCAAAGGTAGTGATCTGGCTCTATAAAACCATAGTTATGGCAAAAATGTTTTACGGGATCGTTGTCTGGTGGAAGGCGTTCGTAAAAACTACAGTATCTAAGCAACTGGAACGTGTTCAAAGAGCGGCCCTCATCATTGCACTAAGGACAAGACCAACAATGGCAGTCAATTTCATTCTATTTTCATGTCCTGTAGACATAGCTGGTAGGTGCATGCTGGCGAAATCTGCTATTAGTTTTAGGGAAGCTGGGTATATGAGGGGCCGGGACTCATTGAAATTCCCCATTACTGCGATTTCACTCATTAGAATCTAGACCACTGCATCGCGGAATCCTCGCCTGGCGGTTCCTTCTCTGCTTACACACCTGCGAGGGATTTATGGTCGGGCCTAAGCCCTTGGTGAAGAGATGCAGTGAACTTTTTTCACGTATGGATCAAAGTTAAGAGGGAATGTAGGAGGTAGACTCTTCTGTCGGGATCTTTCCATCAACTCTAGTTTCAGACTACCAAACCAATGTAGCGTCTTTTAAGTGGAGGTAGCTGCCATCAAGGTAGCGGTACTGCTCCGACGTAGAGGCTCCTTCAGAGAGGTATGCATTCACTCTGATAGTCGTGTGGCTGCAATGGTTTTGAGCTCGTTGACTGTGCGATCAAAACTTGTTAAGGAGTGCATGGCCTCATTAGCAATATCATCAAGCTTCTTCCATACTAGACTCGTATGGGTGCTCGGTCACAGCCGAATCGCCAGAAACTGTAAAATCAATGAGCCTGCTAGGTAGTAAGATATGGATTTTCACTTAAATGTGAGCAGTGACACGCTCATCGCCTTATTTTGACCCCGACTTCCATAAAGCCCTTCTCGTACTATCTTCAGTTTAAAATTGTATGTCTTTGGCGTATTTATTTATTAATTTATCGCGCTTTTAGTAGTTTTTAAAAGAACCGTTATATGGGGAGTGGGCAGACAGGGTTTGCCCTGAGCATAAGTAGTCATTGCATCTAAAGTGACTTAATTATGACATTTTATAGGATTTCATTTAATGGTGTTTTGTGAGCGTAGCAGTGGTCCGATTACGGCCATACACGAACTTGCCTCATTTTTGGCCAAGGAACAAGTTACAGCTTGTACAGACAGACGGACTTACAGACATATATCCGGATTTCAACTCGTCTCTTCATCTTGATCATTTATATATATATAATCCTATATCTGTCTCGATTAGTTTTAAGTGATACCGTTAAGTGAACAAAACTATTATACTCTGTAGCAATATGTTGCAAGAGTATAAAAAAAGGGAGTAATGTGGAGTGAGGCCGCCGAAGCCGATCTAATAGAGTTTCAAATGGAAGTGAGGACAGTCTAGATTAATGAATAGATTAAATGTAATCTAATCACTTAAAATTTTTGGTGGGAAGATGGTATTAGACTAATTTTAAGCATTTTGCCGGCATTAAGAATTATTTTAATATATTGCACGTGTTGAAAAACACTATTGCCAAAAACGGAGTAAAGAAATCTTAACCGTGTAAAAGATTTAGTTGGCGGATATCAATAACTAACAGTTTATATCAAAACCGTGTTAAAAGGAAATTCGAACGTAAATGACTGAATTGTATTCGAAGAGGATTGAACTCTTCTTCGTGACTACCACTTATGTAACGTTTTTTTAAGTCAAAGAAATTGTAAGCCACAGTCTAAATAGACATGCGAATGGAAAATTCATGTGGAAACACTCATTGTGTCTATTTATAGCTTTGTTTCCCGTCTCTTTCCCGTTTCGCGTGGTGTATTTTTACTTTTAAAAATGGTGCATTTTTATTGTTCCCTCTTGTGGATACTGCAATAGCTGTATCGCTATTTTTGCTGCTTTCTTGTCTAAAATTTACGTGTTGAAGCAACAAAAAAGTTAGTCAGTTAAATTTGATACAGGAGAGTATGCGGACACTTAATGCGCTAAGTTGTGTTTTACATACATATTTAAGACTAGTTCTACCATTGTGAATAAACCAAATGTAAAAACTGAAGACTTGAAATCTACAATATTTATGGTATATAAAAGAAAGTCGTGTTAGTTACACTATTTATAACTCAGGAACGGATAAACCGATTTGGAAATAATGTTAAAATTATAATCCCTTGGATTCTTACACCGGAAATAACGTTTTCGTTTCTATTCATAAATACAAGTTTACTGCATTGAATATTTTATGATTAGTGTATATACCTATACCTTCGCCACAGCAACGTGTGGCCGGGGTCCACTAGTAAATTATAATTGTCTATAGAAAACGTAAACCATATTCACGCCTCAAAACCAAGGGACAATCAGTTTACCGGACCGCTTTTTTGTTGATGCATGTATACATAAACATACGTAACTATGCAGGATATTGAACACAACATTACAATTTTTTGCCTAAAAAAAGCAGTTTTATCTTTTACTCCTAGACCTTGGAATTTTGCGTACTCTTGCTTTTCATCATATTGGAGCCATACATATTTATTTAGACGTTGTATCGTTCAAATATAACATATTTTACTCCCCGTCAGCAAAAATTATACTTAAATCATCCTTAAATGCGATATACCATATGTGATGTAAACTCAACCAAAAAAAACTAAATTTATTATATTTAGTTAATGTGAAAAAACTCAACCAAATCATCGGAGTTCATTGTAACTATTAGGGATATGAGGTTTGGACCAAGACCAAGACCAATTTCATTTATATAATATTGAATGCCAAACTATTAATATAATATAACTTTATAACTTTTAAGAAAACGTCTCCACTTAATTTCACTAAAATATCACATATTTTGACACACCTAAACGGCTTAAATTCAGGTGGAAAGTCGGAAATCATAATGTGGGATATATTTGGGTACAGAAATGAAAGGGCTGATTGCATTAATTTTGACATTACTCAAGTACACTTGAGAAAAGAGAGACCAATGCTTCAAAATCCTGAATATCAGTTAAATGCACAATGCAGCGGTTTATGAAATGGTAATAAAATGCAATGAAAGCTCGTCAAATTAATATACATATTTAGGTTTGTACTACAAGTATATGTACCTATACTCGTATAAGAGTAAAATGGTCGTTACGAAATTTAATAAAAGAGCTTTAAGGTCATTTATTTTAAATTATATTAATTGTAAATATGTCAATTTATGATATTGTACAAATTAAATTGTATAAACAGATAGAAAATTACTCACTTATTTGTGCTGATATTGAATAAAGTGTTGAGCCATGGTGCATTCAGGAAAGGCGTGGTGAAGTTCAATTTACCATTTAAGTTTTCAATCGACTTGATGGCTATATCCATATCGGCAACCGTTCTGGTGTATGGATAGTTAACAGATAAACTGTTTTTATTAAAATAGTAAAATAGTTATAATCTTAAAATACCAAATTTTTAAAATTCCTTACTTAAAATAGTGGTAGTTGCCTTTTATACGATTATACGAGCCCATTAAATATACTGTAGCTTCATTTTCAAATTTTGGGGTGATTAATGTAGCTAAAAATTCGCGAAGAGTTTTCTCTTTTCTTAGCATTTGGAAGTCTGTACGGACTATTGTGGTTTTATCAGCAATTCCCCACTCAACACTGACTACGCTATGTAGGTCTGTTAGATTTCTATACGATAAATGCGTTATACAGCTCCTGTTGTTTTGTTTAGCAAAATATTTTCCTTCAATAGATATGTCTAAACCTTTTCCCTGTTCGCTAAATATGTTTCCTTGGTATTGTCCTCTAAAATCATGTATATATTCGTCTGCCGTAGGCCAATGTGTTAATAATCCAAATCCAATATTATTAATGGATACATAATTTAGATTTCCATTTATTTCAAAATACCATATTGAACTGAAATTTAATTTTCCACCCACTCTTAAATCGTTGAATGTTTTATTAGGGTTTATGTATTTTATCTCAGAAAAGAAATGACTTGTATTAGCATTTGGTTGTTCAATATTGCTTTCTATTAGAAGGCGCATATTCTCCGTAGGTTTCCAAGTCCACTCACAGTTGCCATAGCCCCTATAGGAATCGAATTGATAACCACCATTTAATTTCCCATAATCTAACCGTGTTTTTATATCAGACCAGAGTTCCACTTTTCCAAGACGAATATCCTGCCAAGGTGTTTCTAGAAATATTTTCGCTGTAACACAATCATTTTCCGGATATTGGAAATTAGTCTTAATGTAAATTCGTTTAATTGTAGCTTCCGTTGATTCAATAAATGCAGATAAGTCGATACCAGTTTGGTTGTGATATGAATAACTGCCAGATATTTTACATCTTTTCCCATTTTCAATAGCATTAAACTGAAAAAGCAGGTCATTTGGTTTTTCTTTTTCCTTTAATATATTTAACTCAATAAGTCCTTCTTGATTGTTATGCAATGAAAGTGTTTGCAACCGTGTTTTTAATGGCAATCGTCCATTCATCTGAACTATACCATTTATCTCATAAGTTACCATATCACGATAGAACACTCCTTCAATTTGGTATTGATTGGGAGAAATGGGAGTCACCGTACCATGGAGAGATATATTTTTGAAATTTTGCATTGGTGTCCATAGCTCTGCATTGATAATTTCGTCCTTTTTTATTGCTCTCAAGCCAAAATTAAGATTTTTTCCATTTTTATTTGAAAATACTAAATCAAAATTTAATTGCGGGTTTTCTTCGCTACTAAGTAGAAATGTATACTCAAATAATTTGAAAGGTAATAACGTAGCTATAAATTTGCCATTAGAAGTTATTTTCCCATTGTCATTTTCACATTGCCACATAGACTCGGTTTGAAACTAAGATATTGTAGTCCTGTATTACTATATAACATTCGTACTTATACAACTCACCTTGATCATATCGTTTTGATTCATTATTTCTATTTTTATATCAAAAGTGTTGTCTTCTTTAGAAAGATCATGTTTAAAGTAAGCAGTTCCTTTGTGCTGTAGACTCATGTTTTCCTCTAACGAAAAATTAAAGGAAGCTTCCAAAAAATTTTGTTCAGACTGGAAATTGGAAGTATGTATGTATAGTTATAAAAAATCGGTATATAAACAAGTAAGGAAGTTCTAAGTTCGGATGTAACCGAACATTTTATATTCTCGCAACTTGCAAGGATCAAAGCCCGGGAAATTACTTCAGATGTTGGCAACATTTTATATTAAAGGAAGAATTGTTCCGATTCAACCAAGTTTTTACCCGATTTCACCCATATTCACACTGTCGATAGGAGTGCTAAAACACACCCAATTTAAAAAAAAAAACTTAAACTGCATATGCTCCTCTCTAATGTAATTCTGTATACCAAATAACAGTCTTTAATCTTATTGTGGAGCTTAGTTGTCTATATATACCAATTTCACCCATTTTCACACTGTCGATAGAGGTTCTAAAAGAATTTGTGCTCAGTGAATTTCGTTATTATAGCTTTAGCGGCTTAGGAGATATGCACATTAAACCTATTAGCAGGCGGGACCACGCCCACCTTAAAAAAGTCACGCGGATTTCAACTCGTCTCTTCATCCTGATCATTTATATATATATAACAAACAACAGTTAGGTGAAAAAAATATTATACTCTGTAACAACATGTTGCAAGAGCGAAAATAACATAAGCTATATTAAACATGGCTAACATGATGAAACAATAATATAATATTTAATTACAACGGCTTAATAGAGAATATCCGAGGTTAATCTAAAAATTTTTTTTAAATCTTTAAGGCTTTTTAAAAAATTCTCGCAGGATTTCATCTTCAGTTAAATTTATACTTTTGGGAATGTTTACGTTCTATTTCGACGCTCTTGTCCCATCGGGTCCGTTTTGATTCTTTTTAAAGTTGACAACTTCGTTCTGGGGTTGCTGTTGGTGCAGACAATACTGACAAAACACGAAGAATCAAATTTACATTTTTAAATGGCTCCCCATTTATTTATGTGGAGATATAAGTTGAAGTTGTTGATACAAAGTTCCGGGTCGGCTTTAGAAAATCATCCCAGGATTCCGGGGTAGGGGCGGATAGAGGATTGTTTCCTGATCAAGAATATATATATATATAGCCGCGGGAAACTTATAGTTTTCGAGGTATTTGCGTTCTAAATGGAAAATTTTAACTATTTAAACCACGTATTTTTTCGATCTAAAATTAATTTTATATTTATATGTTTCACTTTTATATCCACTAACACTTTATTAATTTGTTTGTACACATTTATTTCACATTATATAGTGCTAAAATAGCTTTAATTCAATATTTAACTTATTGTTCAATTATAATTATTCATACAATAACTACACGGTTGCATACTGACAAATAGCCAGTGTTACTTTATCGACATCCTTTGTAAATGAACTGAAAGAAATAAAGAAAACAGATTATTCCTCAATGACAGAAAATAAATTAGACATTATTAGTCTGGAGAACATCCTCTATTCGCCCATACTCATTTTATCCCCGAAATCCAGGGGCGGTATTCTAAAGTTTTCCCAAAGTTCTTAGCGTGTAAATATTTTGGTCAAAAGTAATGTGCATTGCATGGATCTTTCGACCGTAGAATCATTTTCTCCACATTCTGACTTTAAAAATGATAATTGACGCGGAATAATAAACGATTTTTTCGTAAAATTTTTGGGGTTTCTCATTGAGAATAATTGTCTAAAGTTTCAAAAAATTATACTTCTTCAAATCGGCTTCGTAAATGACAAATAGAAAAATGATACATAAAATTAAATTCTGTAGAATCTTAAATGTCTTGAGGTCCAAATTTGAGTCGATTTTTCTGAGGACCAGATCGACGGGACATTTTCATTTCAATGCCTTAACTGAACGAATTATAACGACATTTTAACAAAATTTACGAAAACTTTAATCTGCATTTTCCTGCATCACTTTCAATTTATTCAGAGCAAATGTTGACAATTTTGTGACTTCTCCTAGATCTAGATTCTAAGCGTTAGTGTTTCGTCACTAGTTCTTACTAGTTTTCTGTTTCTTTACTATTTCGTTATTTCGCTCCTAATGAGAGTAACTTCTCCATTACCGCATTCTTCTTCTCTCTGATAGCTAGCAGCTACAAATTTCACAAGTCAAAACTTAAACTATCTATTAATCCTTTACAAAATTAAAACATACTCGAATTTTTAAATAAATTTACCAATGAGCAGAAAATGCAAATTTTAACATAACATTTGATATATCGGTATTTAGTAATTAGTATTTGGTTTGATATAATCAGGTAGTCTAAGTTCCATTGAGTGTATTAAGTTTTCTAAACTATAACCTACCGATATTCTGTTCAACTACTATTGTTAAAATGGGTGAAATCGGACAACATCCACGCCTACTTCCCTTAAATCACAACTTTAAAATTCTATCTGATTCTTTCACTAAACAGTATGGGAATCAAATATCAAAGAAAATGTCGGAATAAAACTTTGTGCAAAGAGTGGCTTTAGGTTGTGGCATTTAAGGTCTAAAAGTTGTCGAAATCGATCATAACTTTCAAGTAGCCAGATTCCCTTAAAAAATTTAAATTTTTGAGATATACTCGTACTATTAAAATTTAGAGGAAATGTTTTCCTGATAATGGTGTGCGCTTGTGCTAAAAAGGGATAAGTTCGAGTTGAAACTAAGAAGTCATCTCTTTTTAAGTGAATCCTTGTGCCTAAATGGATAAAATCGGGTGAATACTTCCTCTAGCTTCCATATATCCGGTGGACTTTATGCCTTTTACGTAGATTGGTCAATATGTGTGGTACCTAGTTGAAAGTTTGTGAGCATCCTTTTCTGGTAATACCATAGAATATCGTGATGCCAAAAATTACTCCCCAGTTCCCATATATCATATCTGTATAATGATTTTCGTTATTATAGAATACTTCATGCCGAATATTTGGATTAGTGTGTAGGTTATCTCAGCAAAATTACGTTGAAACTTGTTTTCGAGTATACTTTAGTAATACCAAACGTTAATGCAATTAGTCCGCAACTTCGCCTACACCAAATATACCCGATAGTGTGATATCTGATTTCTGACCTTTCTTTAAACCGTTTATGTCGATTCATGTGCGTCATAATTTAAATAAATTAAGTGGACGACTTTTACTAAAAATAATGTGGTTTAGTGCTGAATTTGAATGAATTTGGTCTAGATCCACATATTAGGGATATGGGGATTTTTCTTAATTATTAGCTTAGTTATAGTACTTTGTAGTTTTTGGCTTAACGGTATTTTGTGTGCTGCCAAGCTCTTCAGAGTGTTGAGGAACACGTTTATTAAGTTTCATCAAGATATCTTAATTCTAACTCTATATATATCTCTATTTGGTGTAGGTGTTACAAACAACCGTTGGGGGAACAAAGCTGTAATTCTCTGTACAACATAATGCGAGAATATATTGTAATTAATGGAATTTATAAAAAAACGTACATATGTATATGTAATTTTTTAATTCTTCATTTGTTTGTATTTCTCAATTTTTTACACTTATGTGGCGTCAACTATCTTAAACGCGTTCCAAAAAAAGTAACGGTAGTTGTAACCTATGATTCTATGTAATTAATCTATAAATTGACGTTTTGTTAAAGAACCCTAGAACATCTAAATTAGCTTTTCAACATATAATATATTAAGAAAATTCAGTCTCAAGATAAATAAAGATCATTGCTTATACAGTTTTGTAAGGATACAGGCACTGACTACAAGCCAGGTAATTAAAAGGGATTTAGGACTTATGCTAGAGTTGAACCTTATGGTAGCATTAGTCTTCTGCGAGAGAGAGGATTATGTCCGTGATGGTCAACTTACAATAGTAATCTTGATCTCAAAGCTATTATCAACTGTTTATATCAAACACAGATAATGCGCCATATTGCTTCAATAAATATATAAATGTAAAAACGTTACAAGGCGTAAGAATATATTTTCGCCAATAGATGCAAGCGCTGTATTGTATGTACGAAAACGCCAGTGAAAGATGATTTCTTGCGGAGCAGCTCTCCAAGACGAACAATGGGGTTCAAATTCTTTCCGTTGTGATGCAGCAGGCTAGTTTAAGCCTTCAAATAATTAGAGTCAGAGATAGTAATTTGTAAGCAGTTACGCAATTGAGCACAAATGTTGTCAATAATACGCTTCGTTATGAATGCCACTCTGTCAGAGTCCTGGTCATGGCATCGTTCCTTACAATCTGGAGTAAGTCACCATTATCATCGCGAGGTGTTAATTCTTCAATCATAAAATATTATTGCCGATATAAAACCCAACCTACCTATGCTCACTGAAACTTTTCAAGCAGTACGCAAATTTTAATACAAGTAGCAAAATAAAATAAAATTAAATTAATTAAAATCGACAAAATCGTTTAATTAAAATTCAGACTCATGGTCAAATGTTTTGGGAAATCGATTGCTGGATGAATTCAGATGCATTGCTTTTAATTCATTTCTTTGCTTAAATTTATTTTCTCTCTATTAGTTCCGAGATTTTGGGCTCATATGTTTAAAGCAATGCTTCTATGGATGTAAAGTTTAAATCTTGGTCCTCTCTCATAAATATTTAATCATATTTATGTATAGGTTTTGCAAATCAGTATTATAATAATCATATAACTAATCGTGAAAATATCGAAAGCCCAAGTCCCTGAAGTTGCGTACCATGTTGTTTGTGGACTTCAAGAAATCATTCGACACGATAAAATGAAATTCAATCTGGCTGGCAGTGACCAGGTAGGGGGAAGACTGAGGACAATTCCTCCCGAGCCCGGTAAAAATTGTTTGCAGATTTTTTCTCCAACAATTGATGGATCAGGGTGCTGTGACCTATATCCTCCCCGCGCCCGGCTTTCTTTTTACGGCCCTACTGGCTGTTAAGTCGGAATACAGTCCCTTACAATATAAGTCGCCTAATCCAAGGATCTCAAAAACGAAAGCCGTGACAGCCAATCAAAAAGCAGAGTGATTGACAATAACCAAATTTAGTTCGTCGACAGCTTCTGCTATCTCGGATAAACTATAGCAACTGAAGGAAGAGCTGAATCGCATGTCTAAGCAAATTGAATCTGCCAACAAAACTTGGAACGTCAAGCATGCTAATAAAACATATATATTGTCATTTCTCAAGAAATTGTCTATATTTAAAAAAAAAAACATTTTTAATAATAAATAGTAAAGACTGTTTTCTAAACAAATAGACTAAGTTAAGCTCATCTCAGAGACAGAAACAGACTTGACCAGATTTAAAAAGGAATAAGTATACCTTAGTTTTATGAATACTAATTTATATCAAAACACTCTACTCACCTCCATAGCTGCTGTAAGCAAAAAATATGTTTTGCCTGTGATCGTTATCAAATTACCCTTGAATATATTTTCCTCCAAATGCACTTTTCCAGTCAGGTTTAATATTTTTTTCGATGGTAGTTCCAAAATTATATTTAAATTATATTCAGGCGAATTTACTAAATCCGTGATTTCATTGTAATTAACTTCAATTCCCGCTTCGTTCGATAAATTTTCAGCGTTGTGAACATTGCAGTACAGTTTTTCATGGAATTGCCGAAAGTCTATGTCAATCTGATGCTCCGTTATTAATTTTACTTTTTTTATATTTTCAAAAGGAGTTTCTAAGCTCAGTACATTAATTATGCGTAAATAATCTGGGAAATATAGATTATTTTGTATATCCACATAGCCTTGTGGAAGTTCAATGTTCGCATTGATAAAATAATAGTCTAATATTTCTTCAATATCCAGAATGCCTTTAACGGTAGGCCAGAAGAGTAAATCGACCAGAAAATCCATGTTGTAAGAAAAAAATTCTTCGTACTCGAAATTTTCTATATTGCTGTACTCTTTCTGATCAATTTTCGGAGGTTTGAAATTTTCATCAAATCTTGTTTCGAGATCAATGATCTCGGTATCTAATTCTTTTAAAATAACCAATTTAGGTTTTCCATTTATTTGTATACCACACTCATAGCGTGAAAGTCTAGAATATAAATGTAGTGCAAACGAATCCGCTTTTAAAAACTTAACGACAAAACCGTTTTCTTCAAAGTCTTTAAGAGGAGTGTATACCTTACATGAATACTCAAAATCTGTTAAATCGTTCATATAGGAAACTCCGGTGAAACCAATTGTAACATTATTCCATATACCTCGCATATCCATAGCAGCTCTTTTAAGTTTCGCGTATAGGGCAGCATGTTTTACATTTTCAATAGGTGTTGCTACACTCAACTTGACATCAAAATCAGCAAGAGATTTAATATCAAGTAATACCTCAACCCCAAAAGCTGTGGAGGGCGTTCGAATTTCGGCAACGACATTGTGCTTTTTTTCCATTACACCAAATCGACCTTTTATATCGCGATATTCGTTTAATGGAGTTGTAATATTAAAAGTAATCATATTATCATTAAATTTATTAACATAACCATTCAAAGTTAAAGAGATTTCTCGTAAGTTATATGTTATTGAAGCTGCTCCGATTAAATTTTGTTTGTTATGAAGGCTCCATTTTGTAACTAAACCGCCTTTCCAAAACTCTTTATGTGGACTGAGTACGAAAATTGTCCCACTGATGTTTTGGTAGTGAAGACTTTTTCTTAACTCCCATTTTGAATTCCAACAATATCTTTTAGTTTCATTTGCGCTACTATAATGCAAACTTAAATCTGTATCTATTTTGCTTGCATCATACAAATGATGTATTATAAAATTTATCGATGGCACTTCTACAAGCGAGCTATTTAAGCCAAAAACAATGTCAATATTTTTTAGAATTTCTTGAATATTTACATCGTATTTGTAAATAAGTTCAAAGTGCTCATTTCCACCCCACATTATCGATGTATTGGCTAATAATAAACTTCCAAAATTGTATAAACTTGCATCGAAACTGTTTACATTCCAACCATGGAAAGGTGTGTAACCATCAACATGAAGCCAATAGCTTTTATTTTGTCCAGACCCAAGACCGAGACTATATTTAATGATAATTGCTTCATTGATATCCCACGAAGAATAAAAATCGCCATAATATTCCGGCCACCGGGTATGGGCATTAAAAAGGCATGCTATTGTGCGGTCGGGATATGTTACTAAAATTTGACCATTACGTTCACTCATGGAGGGCGTTTTGTATTCAGCTAAGAGTTGTAGTCGTTGCGAAGGATCGCGATTTATGTCCCAGTTTAGTTCAAACGAAACTTCCTTGTGTTCATCTAAATTCAGTACGCTAGATTTTATACGAATGTCACGCAATCTACAATAAAGAATATAATAAGTTATTTTTAAATATCAGATGGCCAAAACAAAAGATGGAAATAATTCTATAAAATACTTTTGATTTTAATTATAGAGACTACCAACAATTTTTAGAACTAGTGAAGAAAAGTCAATGGAAAATATTATAACCTGCAATTTTGCTTAGTACTTATTAAAAAAATTTTATATGAAATAATACAAATTAAATTAGTTCTGTGGTATTTGATAACGTATTACATGGACAAAGTCTTGGGCCTGACTGAGATATTGTGTCGAGAGCAAAAAATCTTTTTTCGTGTTTTAGAGTACTAACCTTAAATATAATAGTGTCCCAGTTTTATAACATTTCATAGAACCCTTCGTAAGTTATTGGTCTCAAAGTGACGCACCTCTGCTATTTTTGATTTTAGCCAGCAGTTTTGGCATTTACGTAGAGTTATTTTACTATTATATACACAAGTATTAATATATATATATAAAAAATTATAATGTGCATTATTGAATCGATTGAACGGCAGCCGCCCTCATTAAGCTATGAGTTAGTCACCGACCCAACCTTTTCACCAGATTTGAGGTCAGCGACTTTTTTCTCTTTCACTGATTACAAAAGTGGCCTGCTGGAAAGAGACTAAAAGGAGGAGGTTAAGATAGAAAGAAAAGTATATTTTCCGTTAACGGCGGCCTACTAAGCGCGAAGTTTTCAGTTTGGTTGAGACTATTTATACTTATCCTCCTCGGTTCATCAGCTTTTACACAATATACGCCAAAGTTGTCCTACAAGAAAGTGAAAGCAGTTACGCAGCAGTGTGTTACCTCCGATACTTGTATCGCGATGCGTTTAACTGTACAATGATCGCAAGCAAAGCCAGGGTAGCTTCACTGAAGCTAATATTCATATCTCATTTACCGAATCGCACTCTATCCACGTTGATAAATGCTTTTATTTGGAACGGTATTAGTGTGGCTACGATCCGATCACCGTCAGTTCGTGGCTTACCGAGTTAGCTGACTGACGTGAAGGAATAGCACTGGGTTCCAACTGAGTAAAACGTTGGCGATGAAGTTATCAAATGAAAAGGAAAAAAATGGTTTAAAGGACCATCATTTTGGTACCATTCACTTGACATGGCTTATGTCTGACGAATTGTAATGTATTGCAACTGAAGAACTACATCCACAGTTTACTGGCTGTCATCACCCAATTTCAGAACAGCTTCAGATAGTACCAGAACCATTAAGATTTTACAATGTATTGTGTTCAGATCTAGCTACTGAAGATCGGATCAGCTACTGAAAATTTTCGTAAAGCAGAAGCTAATATTCATATCTCATTTACCGAATCGCACTCTATCCACGTTGATAAATGCTTTTATTTGGAACGGTATTAGTGTGGCTACGATCCGATCACCGTCAGTTCGTGGCTTACCGAGTTAGCTGACTGACGTGAAGGAATAGCACTGGGTTCCAACTGAGTAAAACGTTGGCGATGAAGTTATCAAATGAAAAGGAAAAAAATGGTTTAAAGGACCATCATTTTGGTACCATTCACTTGACATGGCTTATGTCTGACGAATTGTAATGTATTGCAACTGAAGAACTACATCCACAGTTTACTGGCTGTCATCACCCAATTTCAGAACAGCTTCAGATAGTACCAGAACCATTAAGATTTTACAATGTATTGTGTTCAGATCTAGCTACTGAAGATCGGATCAGCTACTGAAAATTTTCGTAAAGCAGGAGGTTTTCTTTGAAAAAAGGTCCAACTCGACAACTTTTGAGGTGTACCTTATCATAAACCACTTCAATGTAAAGTATTATAGCAATTTGAAAAATTGGTCAAAGATATAAGGTAATTCTACTGGATTATATAACTACGCACATTGGCTAATAATTCACATTATAAAAACAGAACATCTCAACCTCGACAACCTTTGATGGCCTCTCTGTCCCCAACCCAGACTTAAGCATTTAGTCGAGCGATTCTCTACGTAGGCGTTGACTACTTTCGCTTACTTCTGAGCACGGTTAAAAGAAGTTCCGAGAAGAGAAACGGAGTGTTGTTTACCTGCTTAACAACCAGAGCGGTGTACCTCGAAATCGCATACTCGCTTTGGACAAACTCCTGCATTCTAGATGTAAGTAATTTTATGGCTCGCCGAGGTATTGCGTTAGAAGTATGGATTGATAGCGGCACAATCTTTAAGGGTGTTGAAGTCAGCATTTGAACTGTTAGATAAAAATCATATAATTTTATACCACCCGCACATGGGTGGAGTGTGGGAGCGATTAGTTTGGTCAGTAAAGTAGGTGCTTTAACAAATTTTGACAACTGGTCGTCCCAGTGACGAACAGTTTTAATGACATGGCCGGAGCAATCCTCAGAGCTAGAACAATAGGCAATGAGAAAACGGTAGCTGATCAGACAAAAAAGATTAAAACCTTCAGAGGGTAAAGTTTAAAGTAAATTTTTTATTAAATATAGTTTCTTACAGTCTCAAAATATATTTCAGTTTAATTGCAAAAAATTATCGCCTTTTTTTTAACAAGCAAAAGCCACAAGATCATTTATTCATTCTGCATTTGGAGACTTTCTGAAGTCTTGAAAGGTAATCCAAAAAAAGCACACTTTGATAAAACATTTAAATTCTACTTAGTAGACACTTAGAAATTACAAATAATTTAATAAATATGATGTTAATGCTAATTAATCAAATATGCAAGTATATGTAAAACTGGAAAGATTTCAATACCAAGCAACATTGATGGAGCTCGAGACTTACCAATCCAAAAAGCAAAGAATTACAGAAATATATAACAAATGATCGCTTGGCAGTAGACGCGCCTACAAAGACATTCTGAAACATATGCTAACTATTTCAAAAAATTTCGATTTGAGCTCGAACCTTTCGCCAATTATTGTTGCTGTAAACATGCTGACTGAGAGCACAAGAAGACAAAAATTAAATTCCTATAAAATAACTAAGCGCTAAGTTTGGGCGTATCCGTTACACTCTCGCATCCGTTACAATACACGCTCAAAGGCGCTGAAATACTTTCAGGTGTTGACAAAACTGTTTGATAAACAAGTAAGGAAGAAATAAGTGCGGGTGCAACAGAACATTTATACTCTTGCAACGTACAAAGATTACAGCCGGGAAATGCCTTCAGATGTTGACAAAACTTTATAAATATAAAAAAAGTTGAGAAAGAATTCAACATTCATTCTTCAGCAAAATGCTGAATGGATTACAAAAAAATTTGGTATTTTTAAAGTTATGTTATAGGTCAAAGACTCCCTTAGTTTTATTCGCATCAACTAAAATTATATTAAAATCATTTTCAAGTGTGATATATGTATGTATGTGATTTAAACTCAACCGACTAAATTTAATATATTGAGATGATGTGGAAAACGTCAACCAGAATATGGGAAATCATTTGTTTAGGGATATGAGATTTATATCAAAGTTCACACCAAATCCTTACATATTTAGCGCTAAACCAATAATATAATTTTTAAGAAAACATGCCTACTTAAACCTAAAACTACGAACCGGTCAAAATGACCGGTTGCATCATTTATATCTTCTATATTCCTATTTAATATTTTACGAAAAAGTCATAATTTTTTTATAAATTTATGTCCTTACGATTCTAAATTTCAGAGAGAGAGACACATATTTGAAAGAGCTATATGGTAAATCTACGTAGTTCTAGTTTTAATTTCATTAAAGTACCATACATTTTGACTTACCGGCATATTCGGCATAAGGTTTGTACAAGTTAACAATAGTTAACTAAGTCAGTGTCTTGAACTGACCGACAGCCGCAATTCAACACATTTCAGTAGCCACCGACCGTGTGACAAGCTTAGGCGTCACCAGAAATTTAGAAAAGCAGCGTCAATGGCAGTAGCGCCAATAGTAATAGTAGGATACGAGTATAAATAAGGGAAATGTAATTTTAATAAAACAGTTTTAGAACGGAACTCAAATTGTGTTTATTTAAAATAACATAATTCCGTGGTAGTCGACAACACCGTCGCTCTCGCATAAACGGAATATTATTTAAATAGTTCGTGGGTGGTCGACAACACCGTCGCTACCGAATAAAGTAACAGTAACCGATAATAAAAAAACAACTTACATATACTAAATTCTCACTTTTTCGGCGTTAGACTATTTTATAATTTATATTATACGTTTACTTTAGTTTTCTAACGATATCGTACATATTGGCCGATATATACTTAATAATCCAACTGGAAGTTTGATAATCTTATATTAGGTATGTGAGAGGGTAGTCTTGATCAGATTTTATCTACTTTTAAGTTTTCTGAGTTTATTCAGATACGTCACATACCATCAACAATATATAAGGAGTAAAGTCAATCGGATGTTTGAAAATCCTCAAATCAGTTATATGGGAGCTAGGGCAAGTTTTCATCCGATTTTATCCATTTTAGCCACACAGATGCACTATTATTAGAAAATTGATATTAGGATAATTCACATATTGGCCGATATATGCGGTATGAAGTCAGCCGGTAGTTCGAAAATATTTTGATTAGGTATATGGAGGTTAAGAGAAGCATTGACCTGATTCAACCTATTTTTGATATACAGGCGTTATATAATCAGAAAAGAATTATCTTCGAATTTCAATGATATATCTTTAAAAAGTCAACCATAGACACTGGGGTTTACATCTCCGGTATGTGGGAGGTTGAACAGTTATGACCCGATTTTGAAAATTTTTAGACGTGAGATGTCATATCCTGAAGGCATTCTTTTTGCCAAGTTTTGTTTCGATATATTGTATATCCGGTATTGTATACCAGAAAGTCAAAAAATCAGATAGAATCTAATTTCGTGTTTTATGGGAAGTAGGCGTGGTTTTAATCCAATCGCCGTTGTAATCGAATCTTCCATTTTCATACTGTAACATCGGAATGTTAGAAGAATGTTATAGAGCGAATTTCGTTGAAATTGGTCGAGTAGATCTCGAGATATGGGTTTACACCTTAAAGTGGGCGGTGCCATGTGCCTTGTCAAACTTTTTATTGGCTCCAAAAAACCCTTAATTTCACCATCATATGTGTAAAAAAATTTTTAAGTTTCGGACTTGTTTATGTTGTGCATGTTAATGAGTTATCGCACTTTTAGTAGTTTTAATCAAAACCGTTATATGGGGAGGGGGTGGGGTTATCACCCGATTTCACGGATTTTTACACTGTCCTTTGGGATGTTAGCAATATGTGTGTGTAGTTTGGAATTTGGTTATTATAGCTTAAGTGAATTAGGAGATATGCACACTAAACCTATAAGAGAGCGGGGTCACTTTTTAAAAAAATGTATACTAAACACCTACCTAATGTGATTCGTTGTACCAAATAACAGTCTTATATATTTTTATGGAGCTTAGTTATGGCAATTTATTGCTTTTCGATTAATGGCGTTTTGTGATCGAGGCACACTCATCTACAATACCAACCTTCTTACGGTACCAAGAAATATGTGTACCGAGTTTCATTTATATATCTCAATATTTACTCAAGTTACAGTTTGCACAGATGGACAGTTACTCTGATTTCAACTCGTCTCTTCATCCTGATCATTTATATATATGTATATAATCCTATATCTAACTCGATTAGTTTTGAGTACTACAAACAACCGTTAGAGGAACAAAACTATTATACTCTGTAACAACATGTTGCAAGAGTATAAATATTTTGAAAATGAATTTAATCTTATTATTTGAATTGGACTGTCATAAACTCGATACGTTTCATTGCCCAATTTGGTTTCGTTTCCTAGAAATTTATATTAAAATCTACCGTCATTTAGCAAATGAGATATATGTACGAATATGTGATATGAAGTCAACCAAAGAAGCTGTTATTAAAATAGTGGGTCTCATTATAAGACTGATTGGGAATCAATATATAGACCAAGGTTTACTCCGATTCCTCGAAACTCGAAAATAACTATATTGAGTTTATTGGAGCTAAAAGTTAACATTAACTGCATTAACTTTCGGCATTATTCAAATATATAATACATTAGAATATGTTTTCATACAAGTTTAAGAAGATAACACATTATTATCAAGAAAAGGCGTTGTCAGAATTTTATAAAGACCGATATATGTAGACAGTGTATAGTCAACTGGGAGTTCGAAAATCTTTATATTGGTTATATGAGGGCTAGGGAAAGTATTAACCCAATTCTCCCATTTTTAACACATTGGCAAATATCCTCTATACATTTCACAAATTTACCGATATTTTCTGTAAAAGGTCAGCCATAGGCATTCAGTTCCACAACATCGGTATATGGTGAATTGAAAAGTTATAGCCCGATTTTGACAATTTTTGGATGAGGTTTTACTTCGATAACTTCCTTGGTGCTTGATTTTTATTAGACAATGCAGAGACAGTAAAAAACGTACATATATACATAAAAAACGTTTTTATGTGTTTTTGCATTTACATGCAATACGCATGCATTCAACAATCGTAAATAAAAACAAGTAAGGAAGGGCTAAGTTCGGGTGGTAGTATTTGTATATGATATATTGAGTTGATGTGGAAAACGTCAACAAGAGCATCGGAATTCATTGTATTAGCGGTATCCCATGTTTAGACCAAGGTATATATTCTAATTCAGTGCTAAAACACATAATTTTCAAGAAGACGGAAATCAATCGGGGGTATATTGGGGGCATTGAACGACATATTTGTCATAAAACTTGTTAGAAAAACGAAAATTATTATATACTGTATATGGGAGTTGGGGGTAGTATTGACCCAATTTTTCTATTTTTACCAAAACCACACACTATTAACATGTCGATATCCCATGGTTAAATCATATGTAATAAAGTCAGCCGCATATTCGAAAATCCTGGTGTTAGCTAAATAGGTGCTAGGTCAAGTTTTCACCCAATTTTATCCATTTTGGACACAAAGATACAATGTTATGAGTAAAACACGCTCTCTCATTTCATTGAGAAAACTCACATATTGGCCGCTATATGCGGTATAAAGTCACCCGAAAGTTCGGAAATCTTTACATATAATATATTAGGTATAGGGAGGCTAAGGGAAGTATTGACCCGATTCAACCCATTTTTGATCCTCTCTGAATTTCAAATTAATAATAAATATCTCACACACTGACCGATATTTTCATTAAAAAGTTAACTATAGCTACTAGGGTCCACACGGTACCTAGGGGCTTAAACAGTTATAGTTCGATTTGCACAATTTTTGGACATTAGGTGGCACACTTCAAAGGCACTATTCGTACAAAGTTTTATCCCGTTATACTAATTGCTTCTTGATTTGTATAATTTGTAAGCCTATAAGAGAGCGGGGCCACTTTTTAAAAATAATTTATACTAAACACCTTCCTAATGTGATTCGTTGTATTAAATAACAGCCTTGTATCTTATTATGGAGCTTAGTTATGGCAATTTATTGGTTTTCGATTAATGGCGTTTTGTAGGGGTGGCAGTGGTCCGATTTTTACTAAAGTTACAGCTTGCGCAGACGGACGGACAGACAGTCACCCGGATATAAACTCGTCTCTTCATCCTGATCAACCCTATATCTAACTCGATTAGTTTGAGGTGATGCAAACAACTGTTAAGTGAAGAAAACTATTATACTTTGTAGTAGCATGTTGCAAGAGTATAACAAAAATAGAATTGTAAATTAAATGGGTACACACAAGAACATATTTATTCATAAATTTGTACACTTGAAAACTTATATCAGATAATCAAATAATATACAATATATGTTATTCATGCATTGAGTTGTACTCTTTAAAACAACCCTCATCGCATGACAATACAAACATACATACCATATACTTATATTGGGTGCGTTCGAGATGGCAATCACGTCAGCAGTGTTGCAAATTTTTCAAAGTATCACGTTCTGTGAATTTGTGGCAACACTTGCAACAGCATTACGTTTTACTGTCACTTTTTGCACGCATATAATCGGCAACACAAAATTTTTGTCTTCACATCAACAGAGTATCAGCAAATATGCAACACTGTTGCTGTACTGCAATTATTACGCAGCTCGAATGCACCCATTCTTTCATTTAATTCAGATAGAATTAAAATTGTATATAAAGACAAGAGAATCAAAATAAAAATCAGAATGAATATATTCTCACTCAATGAAAAGTATTTTCTTTCTCCCACCAGCGGTAATATTTTTAAGATACTTTCTTGAGTCTCGATCATAGTAGGACCATATTCATTTCAAGATATACTTCGATTCGATGACTATCCACATCGTACAAGGTGTAGCGATATCATTCACTGACGCAATGTACAATAAAGAATTGATTGCTATTCAGGATCATTGCATTATCATTTCGATATGAGTTTACCAAATCGAAGTGCATCTGATTTAATCAACACAGATTTAAATCGTGAACTGAAATATAAAACTATCGAATTGGCAGCGAGTGTTTCACGCAATACTCCACTACTAAAAGATGAATAAAAAAATTTATGATTGTAATATGCTGGCAGTTGCGGCAGTTTTTTTGGATTCACCAGGAGGAACTGGCAAAATATTCCTTATTTTGCTACTTTTTGAGAAACTATTAAATAATAGCATCGCATTGTTCGTTGCAGAGGGGGGCAGCACAGCCCAGTATTTAAGCTGCCATTTAACATTCAATATAATAAAGATGCAGTGTGCAACATAAAAAAACAAACATCTATGGCCACCGTGTTGAAACATGGTAAAATTATCATTCGGGATGAATGCACTCTGATAGGATATTGAAAAATATAAAAAGCAAGCAGCAGTTTCGTCAGACAGAATGAGATTCTTTTTATTGGGATGCAAGAGGTGGATCTCGCAAACATTCCTTATTTCGCTACTTGTTGATGAGAGACGATCAAAAATGGCCTAGCATTAGCCGTTGCATCATCTGGCATTGTAGCAAATTTATTAGATGAGCTGGGATTAAGCATTCAAAATAACCCAGACCAAACCCATATTTATTGTAATATATTATTTGTTTCTTCAATTTGTACATTACCTTCAGTCGGAGCAGGTATGGGTAAAGCGGATATTACGGCTTTATGGTGACTGAAGTATGAAACATATGTTCCTGATTCTAAATAGTGTAGACTTCGGGAGAATAAAGGATTAATCGTTGTCCCTGATTTAGTGGTTAGGAGACATGCTGATCGCTGCGAAGACAATTTCTTTTCCATTTGATATTTTACATTTACTCAAGCTAATATCGCCAATTTCAGTCAAACTACCTGTATGTGCAGTTGAATTTATTGCACTAAAATGATAATGTGGAGTGTCAATGTTTAATGTACCACATTTATTATAATAGGTATATCGCAAAACCTCTTGCTCGAATGTACGGTCGTTCATATGTGTCGCCAAATGTGAAGTTTGATATACTGACGACATCATCATTGTCTAACCAAGTTTCGGTTATCAGCACAATCATTCTTGGTTCGATGACGTATACTGTTGTCTTAACCTTCTCTACTCTAATGCTTCAGTTAGTGATCGACGCAAAACTGTAGACCGTATCAGCTGATACGACCTATCTTATGAGAGTGCAATGCCACCGCTTCTACCGTCCGTAACGTGGGATATTCGCAAAAATTGGTTTTTTCGGATAGAAACGCTGATTGCTCTCTTCCTACGCAGGGTTGCCAGTTTCGATATTTTGTAGTAATTAAAAAATACACGTTACTATATTTGATATATTCTTAAACTATCTCAAAATCACAGTCGAATACAATTATATATAAGTTAATATGTAGAATATTTTTATACTCTCGCAACATGTTGCTACAGAGTATAATAGTGTTGTTCACCTAACGGTTGTTTGTATCACCTAAAACTAAAAGAGACGAGTTGAAATCCGGGTGACACCGTCCGTCCGTCCGTCCGTCCGTGCAAGCTGTAACTTGAGTAAAAATTGAGATGTCTTTATGAAACTTGGTACACATGTTTCTTGGTACAGTAAGACGGTTGGTATTGCAGATGGGCGTAATCGGACCACTGCCACGCCCACAAAACGCAATTAATCAAAAACAAATAAATTGTCATAACTAAGCTCCGCAATAAGATACAAGACTGTTATTTGGTACACGAGATCACATTAGGGAAGGGCATCTGCAGTTAAAATTTTTTTAAAAGTGGGCGTGGTCCCGCCCCTAAACTACTAAAGCTATAATAACATAATTCACTGGAAGCAAATGTTTTTAGCACCTCTACCTACGGTGTAGAAATGGGTGAAACCGGGTGACAACCCCGCCCACTCCCAATGTAACGGTACTGTTAAAAACTACTAAAAGCGCGACCATGTAACTAATATCAAGATTTTCGAACATTCGTCTGACTTTACTCCATTTGATTGGTGATGGTATGTGAGGTACCTTAATGAAACAGTGGGAGCATTTTATTAGTCTGTGGCATGTTAGTAGTATGTAGTATTAGAAAAAATTAATAAAATCGGGTTAATACTACTCTCAAATTCCATATACTACTTATAATGCTTTTCGTTATTCTAACCAGTTTTATGCCGAATATGTCGGTCAGTGAGTATTAATATTTTTTTTATACTCTCGCAACCTGTTGCTACAGAGTATAATAGTTTTGTTCACCTAACGGTTGTTTGTATCACCTAAAACTAATCGAGTTAGATATAGGGTTATATATATATAAATGATCAGGATGGAGAGACGAGTTGAAATCCGAGTGACTGTCTGTCCGTCCGTGCAAGTTCTAACTTGAGTAAAAATTGAGATATCTTTATGAAACTTGGTAGACATGTTTCTTGGTACCGTGAGGCGGTTGGTATTGCAGATGGGCGTAATCGGACCACTGCCACGCCCACAAAACGCCATTAATCAAAAACAAATAACTTGCCATAACTAAGCTCCGCAATAAGATACAAGACTGTTATTTGGTACACAGGATCACATTAGGAAGGGGCATCTGCAGTTAAAACTTTTTTTTAAAAAGTGGGCGTGGTCCCGCCTCTAATAGGTTTAATGTGCATATCTCCTAAACCGCTAACGCTTTAATAACAAAATTCACTAAAAGCAAATGTTTTTAGCACTTCTAATGACGGTGTGAAAATAGTTGAAATCGGGTGGCAACTCCGCCCACTCCCCATATAACGGTACTGTTAAAAACTACTAAAAGCGCGATAAATCAAGCACTAAACACGCCAGAGACATTAAATTTTATCTCTGAGATGGTATAAATTGGCTTTATAGGAACCGCGTTCAAAATTAGTCAGTGGGCGTGGCACAGCCCACTTTTAGGTGGAAACCCATATCTTGAGATCTGCTCAACCGATTTCAACCAAATTCGGTGCATAACGTTCTTTTAATGTTTCTATGTCATAGTGCGAAAATGGGCGAAATCGGACTACAACCACGCTTACTTCCCATGTAACACAATTTTCAATTCCATCTGATTCTTTCACTTTCCACTATGCAAATCAGGTAACAATGATTATATCGGGGTAAAACTTTGCGTGAATAATGCAATTAAAGTATACCACCTTGCGGCCAAAAATTGTCTAAATCGAACCAAAACTGTTCAACGAGTATACCATTTGACTTTGCGAGAGTATAAAATGTTCAGTTACATCCGAACTTAGCCCTTCCTTACTTGTTTATATATAAAATTGCTTCAAAATATGTTCTCGAGTATAGCTGAGCAATGTCAAAATTAATATATTTCTCTATCCCCAATATATATATGATTTCCGTCTTTCCACCTGACTTTACACCGTTCCGGTTGATCAACGTGATATTTTAACGAAATTAAGTGGAAAAGATTTCTTAAAAATTATGTGGTTTGCCGCTGAATTAGAATGAAATTAGTATATACTAAGTCTAAACCTCACACCTTCATATAACGAATTCCGATTCTCTGGTTTACGTTTGCCACCTAAGCTTATAATATAAAATTTAGCCACTTTGGTGGACTTAATATCACATTCATACTTATATATATCTCACTTCAAGCAATAACACTGAGACTAAGTATGGCCTTTAATATAAGTCAAGAATGTACCAAATTTGATTGTAATTTAATCACGATATCATTTAATAATGGATGTTTAATTCAATATTTTTTAATATACGGTTTGGAGGAATTTTCTGGTCTTTGATTTTCCCAGCTCACATGTACTACTTATGGTATAATTTTTTTCGTCAATTTGATAATTTAATGAAATTAAATGGACAGTTTTTCTTAAAAATAATGTATATCGCTACATAGGAATGATGAATGAAATTGGTCTAGCCTTATAACCCTAATATACTGATTTCCGCTCCTCTGGTACAGCAGCAACCTCATATACCCCACATATTAAATCTAACCCCTTTGGTTCAGTTTATGTCACATATACCATGTTTGAGTTAAATAGCTTCTTTTTATAAAAGTTAACATTTCGGAGAAAAAAATAGTATTGACACAAAATAAATCTATGATCAATAACATAAGTTAATAAGATACCAAATAATAATCGAGTAATGAACGTTGAATTCTTTCGCAACATTTTTATACTTTCGCAACATGTTGCAACAGAGTATAGTTTTGTTCACCAAAGAGTTGTTTGCATCACCTAAAGTGATAGATATAGATTTCTATATACATATATTTCTTCTAATATTTGGTGATAATCAGTGGTTAGGTATATTTTCTCAGCCATCATGTTGAACTTATTATAAAATATACCAGAGAACCCACTCAATAGACAAATTGAAAACCAAAGGCAGTCCCAACGAATCCGATTAACAAGAGAAAATAATGTTATAGAAAATGATTATAGTGGCAATTTAACATATTTCAAAAACATTTATTTCCAAAATATAAATAAGGGCCCTACTGAAATATGTATTTGCTGCGGCGGCTTATGGTTTTCACACCAAGTTCGCAAATTAAATTTCGAAACTATTGCGCAAGGTCACCCGAATG